>NC_056750.1:536015064-536315064 GCF_019279795.1 Protopterus annectens
AGGCGTGTATAGGCCCTAGGGCTGATAGCCTAGTACCAACCTATGAACCCATGAACCTATAAAACACGTGTATACCAGCGCAAATGAGCTAACAGGTCTTTAAACAAGCTTCTACATGCTTACTCCAGCTTAAACGCACGCACTCGCACTTACACGCGAGCACCCTATCTTACTCGGGCCTTCGAGTGCGCACATGCACGCAAGCACACCCAGCAAGAAACTTTGGTGTTATCCACAGTGTACACCTTCCATTTCTTGGTTTTCCCATGTCTTCTTCTTGACACACCTCTTTCCATGATGTGTGACTGACAGCTTTCACATGCCACTCTGCTCCACTGAGCTGCATTTCTTTCATACATACCCCCCTGTGATGTCACCTATCTCTTACTCTGTTACTCCCCCTTATCCTACTCCTCACTCCAGGGATTGTGCTCATTTGCTATGTAAAAGTGCGATTCACTATCCTAACACTCATTTACATGGGATTGCCTACTAATGCTTAGATACATGTCTTACACTGAGCTTCCCCCCTTAGCAATCCCTAGTCGGTGGCCATGTTGTTTTCAGCCTGCTATTCCCTTACATTGTAAATTCATGGGTTTTAAATTTTTATTTTTCTGTTTTTTACAGAGCAGCCCATTTGCGCAGCGCTGCGCTAAAAAAAAAAAAACATTTTTATTTCATTTTGCATGGGGGTACGTTGCCAGTGGCCACATATTTGGCCATTGGCATGCTTCCTGGAACATATGCAACCTTTATTTGCAGCTGACAAGGCTCCATTGTGCTATTTGCAGAATGGTACTCAGTTGTCAATTAAGTACATTTCTGCAGATAACATGGCTCTTACACGGACAGGTTTGTGCTTCCTGGATCACAAAATTACCTCATTTGCATGCCTTTCGGTGAGGTAATTTGCATATCCAAGCCCTGTCCGTGTAAGAGCCATTTTAGGAGCTCTCTTACACACCCCTACAGGCTGTTCGTGGATCGCTCGTCGGACATGATGGCTGCATGGAGTCTTACACTACTCTTAGACTCCGTGCAAGCCATCGTGAATCCTGCCCGTTATGTCTCATAAGCTCTGTAAAGCTTTCTTGAGAGGGACCACTCTCCTTAGGCCTCCAGTGAGAGATCCCCCTCCTCCTTGGGACCTTAATTTGGTACTAACTTCCTTAACTCTGCCCCCTTTTGAACCAGCAGCGTCCTACTCCATTAAGTTTCTATCTTGGAAGACACTCTTTCTGGTAGCTATTACTTCAGCCAGACACATCTCTGAACTTCAGGCACTATGTGTTTGTCCTCCATACCTAGTTTTTCATAAGGACAGGGTTGCTCTGAGGACTAATCCTTCATTTCTTCCAAAAGTCTGCTCAGAAAATAATTTAAACCAATCTATAGACCTTCCTGTGTTTTTCCCTAACCACACCAACAAGGCAGAGTACAAATTACACAAATTGGACGTTCATAGACAATTGCGTTTTTACCTGCATAGGACTAAGGAAATAAGGAAGTCAGACCAACTATTCCTTTCCTATGCTCTAGACAAACAAGGTCTCCCAGTTTATAAGGTGACCTTATCCAGATGGTTGTCTCACACTATTACTTTTATCTATCAATTAAGGAACAAAGAGTTACCTATCAAACCAAAAGGTCATTCTACTAGGGCCTTGGCCACCTCTGTAGCCTTCCAGTCTAGGTTACGCATGGATTCTATTTGTGCAGCTGCTACGTGGGCAAATCCTCATACCTTTATTTTTCATTACAAGCTAGATATGATCTCCAAGAGCAGAGCTGACTTTGGTTCCACTGTTCTGAAGAGTTTGTTCCAATGAGCCGCCCAGGATTGTAGGTGCTAGGGACACCGTCCCAACCAGCAAGAACGAAGGCGAGATAGACAACTTAACATAAGGAAGTTATGTATCTACCATAACGTTCCATGTTAGTTGTCTTCATCTCACCTTCTTTCTTGCGTCCCACCCTCCATCCCCCTGTCCTATTGGACCGAGAGGAGTTCTGGTTTCACTGGCTGAGTGTTCTCTGGTTTGTTTCCTCTACTGACTTAGAGAGTATAACAGGTATATTCAACCTATTTGTTTGGACAGGTTTATTCTCTGGCTATGTCTGTGGTTAGCTATTTCAAACGAGATCTGGGTAGCTATTGCTAGGCATCATGGGATAAGGGGTAGCCTCGAGCCAGTAAACAGCTCGCAAGCTATAGAAGATGGCCGAGTCGGGGCCGAGGATTGGCTCCGATCCAAACAGCAAGAAAGAAGGCGAGATGAAGGCAACTAACATGGAACATTATGGTAGGTACATAACTTCTTTTTACTTTTTGAATAAGAATAATTTGTATTTACTATGGACAGTACTTGCTATCACCAGAAAATGCATTACCAGAAGATGGAAAACTAGCTTCCCACCCACTGTTGAGGAATTCTTGTCTTCAGTGAAAGACCCAACAATCAAAGAAACTAAGACCAAAGAACTTAGAATCTATCCAAAGACATTTGTTAATAATCCTTGGACAAGAGTTTTAGCACTTATTAAGACTTTACAAATGGACAATAACTCTTTCTGAATTGATACTTATACTAAAGAACTTGTGTATTTTAACTGTGATCTGCAGTTTTGCTTCAGGCTAATGTATATATTGTAAATGGTTTTTACTTCATTTGTTGACAATTTGTTTTAGAATGAGAGCACTGTTTGTCATTTGTTGTCTTTTAATTTTCATGGAAAATTTAATAAAATATTTGAATAAAAAAAACCCCTCCCTCTGTATAATGCAGTAGAATACTTTAATTCCACATTCCTAGAGATTCTAAACTACTTAGCCCCACTCAAAACAATTAGGGCACGCAGGAACCCTGCCCTCTGGCTAGAGAAAACCACAAAGATCTTATTTAAGGATAGGGACAAAGCTTGGAAAACTTGACGACATTACAAAACACCCGAAACTAGGCAAACCTTTTCTGAGCTTAGAAATAAAGCAAAAAAAAAAAACAGGTCAAGGTGGACAAACAAAACCACTATATTTCCTTACAAAGGAAACACAGTAACAAATCACAGAAATTATGGGCTGCAGTGAACAACATCCTCCAGCCCGGAAAAGCCACTACACCATGCCCAAACATGGAAGGTACTGACCTTGACATAGCCTCAAACTTCAGTAACTATTATACCTCTTCCACACTGAAACTCGTGAATGCTATAGCACCCACAAACCAACCAAAATCTCCAAAATGCCAAACTAACTCCACCCCCTTCTGACTCAAACCAGTACCAACATCAACCATTCAAAAACTCTTAGCAAAGCTCATACCAACCACTCTTGCTGCCGACAGTCTACCAGCCGAATATCTCCAAATTGCATCCAAGGCCATTGCCTACCCCATCTCCCTACATATTTATAGCTCTATTTCTATGTATACCATTCCATCCTTGCGGAAAACCTCATATATCATCCCCCTCCACAAGGGTGACCCCTATACTGACCTCTCCAACTACCGCCCCAGTGTGATCCTATCACCTATATCAAAGATTCTAGAAAGATGTATCCACCACCAACTCCTTACCCACCTACTAACCAACAACCTACTAGCTAAAACCCAACATTGATTCAGACCATCCCATAGCACCAATACTGCCCTAATTAACTTCTCCAATACCATAAACTCATACAGGAACCAAGGGATACTGGCCTCCACCACCTTCCTAGACTTATCCAAGGCATTCGACACAGTTTCCCAAATTCATTTCCTGCCTCTCCAAACTCAACCTTGATAAACCTACCCTGCACTGGTTCAACAGTTACCTAAGCAATCGCTCACAATCTGTCAAATGGGTCAACTCCCTATCGCCCCACTCCCCGTAACATGTGGCATCCCCCAAGGCTCGATTCTAGCCCCCCTTCTCTTTAACATATTTACAAATAATCTCCACTTAGCAACCACTAAAGCCGATATTGTCCAGTATGCGGACGATACATTCCTAATATGCTTGGCACCCAGCATCTATCTTCTACAAAGTAAAGCCCAAGAATCATTCACTGAGATAGAGAACTGATTATACAACTACCAATTGATACTAAACAAAAAAAAAAAACATGTTAATGCTGTTCCACCCAACTAAGCACAGTGACCCCATTTTCACCATCCTCTCAGCCAGTAGCACCCTCATCACCCCAGTAGCTGAGGCTAAACTACTAGGTGTCACTACTGATCAACAACTTAAATACAATAAAAATATATCCCAAACTATCTCTAAAGTCCATAAAAAGCTAGGATGCCTGTATTGTAGCAAACATTTCCTATCCCCCAAGTCTAGAACTACCATAGCCAGAACTCATCTCTTATAAACATTACTTTATGCCTCCCCAGTTTTAACCAATATTAATAAAACCGACCTGAACAAACTCTTCACATGCTACAACAAAATAGCTAGGTTCGCTGCCAGTGCTAAATCAGACTCCCGTCACTGCCAATCCCTACTTAAACTACACTGGTTAGAATTTCCAAACTTACTATGCTACCACCAACTAATCATAGCTCATCAAATTCTATACCAACCTGAGAGAACCCCTGTACTAGCTGGGATGTTAAACTTCCACAACTCCAACAGGGAACTATGATCCAGTAACAAATCTCTGATTGAAGTCAGTCCGTGTAAGAACAGGTCTGGAGAAGCCGTATTCTCCCATGATGTCGCAAAAGCATGGAACACCCTCCCTTCTGACCTCAGGTTACAAAATCGCGCAACCACTTTTAAAGACCTCATTAAATCACACCTCTATGCAAACCCTCTTTGCAACTGCAAAGATCCCCCCCCCGAATCCTTACTGCACTGTTGGCAGGCTACCCCCTGAAGCCTCCGATGCTTACATTATACTGCCACTTATGTGCACTGTATATTTTGTAAATATTTATTTTATTTTTATTTTATTTTACATTTGGTGACCAGGATCGTCCGACTGGATACATGTCCATTTTTAGCAGAGGCCTGGGGAGAAAAGCTCCAAGGTAAAACATACAGTACAATCACAAAATGATTACAGGTTACGCATAGCTTGCAGGCTCCAGTTGTGCAAGCAGGTAATATAATCATACATTTTTAGAACAGTGTTGACAAATTTACTAGGTAATGTAATATGATTACAGACTATAGAGGAGGATCAAGTCAGATTTTGAACAAGGACATAGCCAGTGAGTTTTAAAGTATAGCTTGAGTCTTTTTTTTGAACTGAGTGAGAGAGGGTTCAAAAGTAAGATCAGCAGGAAGAGAGTTCCAGGTTTTGCCAACAGAGTTAGCAAATATTGTAAACATGTACCTACTTCTGGGTAACTTATGTACACATATTGTACTACTATTGTAAGACATGTGATCTCCTGACTGTACTGTGAGTTTGTTTTGCATTTAACTGTTTTTTGCTTTATATGTTAGCATCCTACCACTTGTTATCCAACTACTATTATTGCATTCCACTGTCACTCTTTAATATCCAATGTATTCACGTTGTAACTTCTTGGAGCTTTTCTCTCCAGGACTCTGCTGAAAGTGGACACCTGTTGTCTAGTTGGATTTATCCTGGTAAAACAAATGTTAAATAAATACATAAATAAAATCTCATTAGACTACCAAAATATGTTACCATTTTCTTCTTTCTTCCTCATTACACTTCCAACATTTAATGTCTACCTATGGAAAAATTCTTTGATGTATGCTTCAGGCATAAAAATACCTATGTAAATACTTCCAAGCAAAAATCTTAAACCTATTGGACTTTGTTGTGCAATTGGCAATCATACATATGTCCTTCCATTGATCTTTTGTAAATTGCTTTTGTAGTCTCTCTTCCCAATCTTTTCTAACCTCCTCTGATTTATTCTTATAGTTATTATATATATTTTATATGCCTCTCTTTTTAACATCAGCATGTTAAGTTGTCTATCTCTCCTTCATTCTAGCTGGTTGGGTTCGGAGCCGACTCGGCCATCTTCAAAAGCTCGAGAGCTGCTTACTGGCTCGAGGCCCCCTCCTATATCCCATGATGCCTGGCACTAGATACCCAGATCTCATTTGCCGCTTCTGCTACAAGGTTGTGTTTACTGGCTCAGGTCGTAATTTTCACTTTGTTCTTATATTTAAGCCTTTTTTGTACTTTGTTAGGCATACTTTTATTGTTATAGCTCAGAGTAGTTTCTATAGCAGTTTGTTAGTGTTTTATAGAGAGTTTTTCCTTTCCCTCCCCCAACCCCGTTTACCTTTCAAAGTAAGCCGTTTTAGTTAGAGGCTTATCATTGTTTTATTTTTAAGGTAGACAAAAGTTTTCTTTTTAGTAAATTGTGGTAGCTTGTAGGTCTTATCATAGGTTCATAGGTTCATACTAGGCTATCTGCCCTAGGGCATTTATAAGCCTAGCCAGAGTGTGTTTGGCTTTCGCCACCCATTTTAAATTAATTTTACTATGCCTTTTTCGAGGTTAGTATACTGTGCCTCTGTCTAACAGTGACACTTGATACCCGGGGTAAACCTACTATCTCCCATCCACTCATCAAGATTCCTCTTGAAAAGAGTCAATGAGGGACTCTGCCTAACCTGGACTGGGATTTTATTCCAGAGTGAAGGGAGCCTCTGGGTTATGAATCTGTCCCTCCAGCATGTCCTATTTATTTCAGTGCTGAAGTTCACGTCTCTTGAGCGCGTAGCTCGATGGGATTTGGATTTTCTGAGGTGTAGCATGTCCATTAATTCTGGGTTGGACATGGCTTTATACGTCAGGCACAGATCGCCTCTGAACAGGCGGTATGCCACTGAGTAGAGCTGGAGTTTCTTTAACCGGGCAGCATATGGCATCTGTTTGAGCCCTTTGATCCTCTTGGTGAGGTACTTTTGGGGTCTTTCCAGTTGCTGCAGGTGTCTGGTACGGTACATCCCAAAAGGGGCATTGTACTCAATTATGGGCCTTATGAGGGATGAGTAAAGAAGCACGATGACCTCCCCTGATCTAGATGTGAATCCCTTCATGATTAGGTGGGCTACATAAAATGTTTTTCTAATCACTTTGGCCACGTGGTTGTCAAATGAGAGATTGCTATCAACTTGGATCCCCAGGTCCCTAATTACTTCTTCCGTACTTAATGGATTACCACCTATGTGGTAATTTGTGGGCACTTTGTTTTTGCCAAAGGGGATGAATATATACTTTTTGGCATTTAGCTTGAGGTCATGGCTCTGGTACCAGTTGTCTGTTTCTATGAGGCCCTTTTGGAGGATGCTTGTGTTGGCTGGAGAGTCGATTATGGTGCCCAGTTTGCAGTCATCTGCGAACTTGGTCAGCCACAGTCCTTCTGTGTTAGCCTGTACCTCCAAGAAATATATACCAAACAAGAGAGGTCCCAGGACTGAGCCTTGTGGGACGCCACTTGTAACTGGTTTGGAGTCTGACATGACTCCAGCAATTCTAACCATGTGGGTTCTGTCCTTGAGCCAGTTTGCAACCCATCTAGTGACATAGGGGTTTATATTTAAGCTGGTGAAGTTATCTATAATGCCCGAGTGGGGTACTGTATCGAAGGCTTTTGCAAGGTCCAGGTAGGCTGTGTGGACCACCTTCCCCTCGTCAATGGCCTTGGTGACTGTTTCAAAGAAATCGACCAGGTTTAAGAGGCAGGATCTCACCTTAACAAAGCCGAACTGGGTAGGATCCAGTGACTGTAGGTCCCCAATATCTTTTTATGAGGTCCATGATGATCCTTTCCATATCTTTGCAGACCAAGCTTGTCAAGCTTATGGGGCGATAGTTTCCAGGATCCGTTGAGGCACCACCTTTGTGGAGAGGGACCACTGCTGCTGTACGCCACTCTTTGGGTACATATCCTGTAGTAAGGCTGAGATTGAACAGTAGTTTTATGTTTGGGTTTAGTTCTTCTTGGAGTTCATGTAGGATGCAGCCCGGGACACCGTCTGGTCCCATTGATGCTGTGTTTTTTGATTTGGAGAGGGCGGCTCTTACCTGAGCATCTGAGATGTCAGGGGGGCAGCATTATGCTGCGATAGATATTTGCCCTTTTGGTGGGGAAGGGGGGGGGGAGTTTGCGCTGAACCTGTCAGCTAGGATGTTGGCAATGTCTGTGGGTTCGGTGTATTTTTTGTCATTTTGGACTAATTCTGAGCATATCTGGGAATTCCCACCTAGGTTCCTAACATAACTAAAGAAAGCCTTGTGATTATCCTTAGTGTCCTGTGCAATTTGTCTCTCGAAGCTGGCCTTAGATGATTTTATGAGTGCCCATAGTTTTTTGCTAATACTGATCAGAGATGCCTTCCCTTTTTGTGATTTTGCTCTATCGTGTAGTAGCTTCCTCCTTCTATTGTATAGTTTGTTTATGGCTGGGGTCCACCAGAGAGGACACCTAACTTTGGAGGATTGGGTCTTGGTTTTATTTGGGATTGCATGATCCATGCATTCCTGAAGGTGTTCATACAATGCGTTTATAAAGGATTCTGCGGTCTGGGCCATATTTTCCACAGGCCCGGGGGCTTTGAAGGATTCCACCTCGGTTTTGAGGAGTGTGAAATTTGCTTTAGAGAAGTTTTTCACTGTGGTTTTCTGGGCAGGGGCTGGGGTCGGGATGTGAATATCTAGTGAGATTAGTTTATGGTCTGATCTTACCAGTGAGGGATACACTTCTGGTCTGGAGCATAGAGTACCCATGTTGGTGATGATCAGGTCCAGTATGTTTTCCCCTCTTGTGGGAGTGGCAACAAGTTGTTCCATAGCATTTGAGTTTATAAATTCTAGGAACCTTTGGGCTAGGGTGTTGGAGCTAGAGTAATGCACCCAGTCTATGTTAGGGTAGTTGAAGTTGCCCAATATAATGGTGTTTGGAGAGACCTTCATATCTTCCAGTGTTCTCAGGAAGGCCGAGTGGAGTTCCTGGGTTTGGGAGGGAGGTCTGTAGCAGGCTATAAACTGGAAGGCAGTTTTACCCACTGTTAGTTGCACATGGATAGTCTCTGATGCTTCGTGCTGTGCCACCAACCTGGAGGTGTGGGTATCTTTGACGAATATTGATACTCCCCCTCCTTTTGTGGTTCGGTCCAAGTTTTGGGGCTGAAAAACATGGTATGAGGTATAACCTGGTAGTGCTGGGGTGCTCTCAGGAGCCTTGAACCAGGTTTCTGTTACTGCACAGATATCGATGCTCTCCATGCTAAGGAGAGTTTCGAGTGCGTGCATCTTGAGGTTTAGACTTCTGGCGTTGAGTAGCATTACTCTTAGTTTCTTATCCCTTGTGATACCTATGGAGGTGGGTTTGTCTTTTGAGCCTTGCCTAAAAAAGGCACTATGGGGGTGCAAGAGCCTTTGCCAATATCCGAAAGCCCAGGGGTGACAGGTGCAAGCCGTCTCTAGCGAAGCATCATGGCTTGTCGAGCATGTCATCCCAGGCAGACAGGCATTGGATCCCCTTTGAATGACACCAATACTTAAGCCAATTGTTGAAATTGATCATCTTGTCTTCATACTGTGGCATCATTCTTGGTGAGGGTAAGATGCTACTCAAGGTCAGGGTCATACCGGCCTGGGCTACATGCTCAGAGCGCTCCACTATGTCTCTTTTCATGTAGTCCAGGGAGGTACGTCTCAGGTCATTCACACCAACATGGACAATGACTGAGTCATATTTGTACTTGCCTTGGAGTGACCTGAGTGCTTGTGTTATGTGGCGGATCCTAGCGCCCGACAGGCAGCTCACCATGACCTTCTCCTTGTTCAGTCTTGTGAGAGGGACGTCAGTGTGCCTGACGATAGAGTCACCTATTACAAGTGTATCAGGTGTGTTGTTTAGCCTTAAGGGCTGTGACTGTTTGGCACACCGGCTTTGTGAGCTATGTGTTGCACGTGTTTTGTTTTGGGGTAGCGGTTGCTTGGGTGTCTGCTTTGGAGGTCTCTGCTGCTTAGGCAGATTTTTATTTAGAGCCTCTGAGTATGTTTTTGTGTGTTTATGTGTTTGGTTTGCTGTCGTGGTAGGTCTATGTGAGACTGGAATTGTAGTGAGTGTGGTTTCCTTCTCCTCCTGACTGGTTACGCCAGTACTGAGTTGGGAGAGCTTAGCCTCCAGTTTGGCTATATGGTTGCATCTCTCACGTGTTGGAATTTGTTGGGAGGAGGAGAGGGTTGTCTGTGTACATGAGGCAGTTGTAACATTGCCTCAAGATTCCCAGATTCACCAGCTGGACCGGAGAGGAGATTGACAACTGACCTTTGGACATGCTAGAATAGTATTGGGAATTCCTTTATAATTGAAAAAAAGGGCCAATGGGGAACAAAGTACTCAAGGGGAGTTTGTGAGGGTGTAGTGCTTTTAATTTTTTTAGTGCTGACTTATATAATTGCTTTACTGAGCAAGTGACAGGCTTTAGAGTGGGAATAGGGTGTTTATTATGAGAACTAGATCAGTTCTAAGGGAAAAAGTGAAGAGCAGACTTTGTGGAGCCGAAAATGGTTTAAACCCAATCAAGCGGTGCTGCCCGATGCTGCGCTATGCGCAAAATCGCGCAAAGCCGTGCTAAAGCGGGTTTTATACAGGGGGACTTGAAAGAGCTAGAAATTGACCCAAAATGGCCAATAGACTACCAGATTCTTATGCTGGGAACACTCCTCCAGGGATAGATAGGCTGCTCCAAGCTCCCCACTGCCACTGGTGAGCAAAGAAGCCTCCCTTTATCCAAGAAAGGAAATGGGCAACACAGGAACTTTCCAAAAGTCCAGAATACAGCACAGCCTGTATTTGGACTACTCTAGGTCAGAAAAGACGGGAAACAATGATCATTTTTTTTTTTTTTTTGCAACAAACAGCAGGAAAATGCAATAAATATGTAACACAGGCTAGTGCACTTGAGTGTGTAGCCTCAACAGGTAAATGCAACAAACAGGACAAACTTTAAAAGTGCAGGTGCAAAAACAACTTTAAACAGTTTAAAACAGTTCAAGAAGCAGAAATACTTACAGTTTAGCTAGATCGGACAGTCGCCCAGGTAGTAGCAGGAAAACAAACACTTTTATCAGGTTAGCAGTAGCTCTTTTAGCCTCCCTGCTGCTAGCACCACTCTGCAGGACCACAAGGAGCTTGGCTGAGTAGTAACAAGCACAAAAACCGCGCTAAAGTGGGTTTTATACAGGGGGACTTGAAAGAGCTAGAAATTGGCCCAAAACGGCCAGTAGACTACCAGATGCTTGTGCTGGGAACACTCCTCCAGGGATAGATAGGCTGCTCTAAGCTCCCCACTGCCACTGGTGAACAAAGAAGCCTCCCTTTATCCAAGAAAGGAAATGGACAACACAGGAACTTTCCAAAAGTCCAGAATACAGCAAAGCCTGTATTTGGACTACTCTAGGTCAGGAAAGATGGAAACAAGGATAATTTTTTTTTCTTTTTGCAACAAACAGCAGAAAATGCAATAAATATGTAACACAGGCTAGCGCACTTGAGTGTGTAGCCTCAACAGGTAAATGCAACAAACAGGACAAACTTTAAATTACAAGCGCAAAAGCGCGCTAAAGCAGGCTTTAAAGCAGGGGGTTAGAAAGATATAGGAAATGGCCAAAAATGGCCAATAAGCTACAGGTCACTGGGCTGGAACCACTCCTCAAGGGACAGATAGGCTGCTCAGAGCTCCCCACTCTCACTGGTGAACAAAGAAGCTTCCTCCTATCCAAATAAGAATATGGGCAACACAGGAACTATGACACAACCCAGAGATCAGCAATACCTGAAGACTGGACTATTCTAGTTCAGTAAAGGCGGGAAACAAGGATTTTTTTTCTTTACAAAGTAGCAGAAATTAGGTACAGAAAAACAGTAAATGCTTTAATTCGGCTAGCACACTTGAGTGTGTAGCCTACAAGTTAAATTAAGCAAAAACAAACTTTGAAAGTGCAAAAAACTCAGAAATACAGGCAGGAATGCAATAAAACAACTTTGCAGAGCTTATTTAGTTAAAGAAACAGAGAAGTCTATCTATACAGAAAAGCAGCTAAAACACACAAACACTTCAGATGCAGTGCAACCTAGAGCACTTGAGTTGTAGCAATATTAAGGCAATAACAGTTATAATAAATGCTCTGAAATATACTCTATATTTCCAAAATGTTTGAGAAGCACAGTCAGAACACAAGGAGGTTCAGGCAAAAAAAAAAATTTTTTTTTTTTTTTTGAAAGGGAAAAAGGAGAAACAGAAGGCCTTATCAAATGCTCTCTCTGTACTAGGTAGAATGAGCTAATGACACTAGACTGGGAGGAGTGTCACAGATCAGATTTACAGTAGGGGCGGGCAACTGCAAAGCCACCAAAGTATAAGAGCAAGACACCAACTGGGGGGGAGGGTGCGGACAATAGCCTACAGACAGTAGCACTAGAGAAAGCCACAAAGAGATAAAGATTTGTAAAGATACAGAATGCTTTTAAGTGCAGACAAATCAGTTACTTGTGCAGATTAGTTAATAGCAATAATTAATAGTTAATAGCAGTTATATTATTATAGTGTCTGTGTGTGCTGTTAGGGTGTGGTAACTTGTGTGAATTGTGTGTATTTTTTTTCAGTTACCTACTCTCCACTCTACTTGTTATTTGTATTTGATATTCCTTTACAGGAATGTCTAAAGACACAAAAGTGTCGGGATTCAAGAAGTGTGACTCATGCTGACAGAAAATGTCTCTGACAGATGGTCACACTTTTTGTGTCTACTGCTTGGGTTCCCTACACCTGCAGGACTCCTGCTCGGTGTGTCACGCCTTTAGTCCAAGAGTCCTACAGGAGCATAGGAATAAGCTTATCCTGAGGGGTTTGCTTAAACCTGAAGGGTCACCGGCCAAGACTCAGTCAGTGAAACCTTCTAGGCCATCGAAGCCGTCAGCTCCCAGCTTGGAGCCGTCGCCAGGTATGGCTTCTGCTTCAACTTCGGTTCCGGCTGGAACCAAAGTACCTATCTCTACGTCAACTTCGGATCCGACTGGAGCCGAAGGACCTATCTCTCAGTCGGCTCCGACTCTTCCGTCAGAACCGTCAGGGAGTCAGAAACGCTCCAGGTCACCATCATTGGAGTCGATATACTCGGCTCCAGGGTCACCTTATTGCAATTTGAGCGGAGTCATCGATCCCACTCTTCTCAGTCATCTAGGCTATCTGACCATGATTTTGAGAGAGTGGTGAGCAGGCTTTTAAAGTCGCAGTCCCTGGCAAAAATGCTATCTAGCCCCCCCTCACCAGGGTTCGGCTCTACCTGTTTCTCCAATAGTTCCTCCTTCGACTCATCCTTTGAGTTCAGAGCCAGAGCATGCTGTGGATGGAACCGTGGGTCCGTTGGCACCAATACCTCCCCTTTCAGTGCCGTCGTTGGCTCCGATCTCTTCCATGGTGCCGTCCTTGGAGGGATCTGGGCGCCGGGACTCCCTCGTCGGCTCCAAGGGGGCAAGTGGCATCAGACTCTTGTCCGACCCCATTCTCCCCCTCGGAGCTTCAGTGCAGGTGAGTTTGGCTCCTACATCGGCTTCAGAGCCGTCCCTCTTGGTGCCGGAGGGATTCTGGTCTCTTCGGAGCCGGAGCCTTCTATGGCATCGGGAAGGGGCGCCTTCGAGGTCATGAGGAGTGTGCTGGCATCTGAGTCAGCCTCACGGTCAGCCTCATCGGCTCCTCCCCCCATGGTGTCTGCACCTGCCTCTGCCCCTCCTCCAGACCCCAAGCATGGAGAACAAGCGCTCCAGGGCACCCCATTGGGTGTATCTTCCGCTTCCGAGGCCTCCCCTGTTCATTCAGAGGAGCCCCCTCGAAAGAGAAAATGCAAGAGGAAGCATGTTGACTCCCCTGTCTGTCACTTCAGATACCAATTTGGAGGAGTCGGAAGGGTCCCCGAGATCCCCCTCTGAGGACGTCTCCTTCTCAGACATCCTTGAAATCCTTAGGCAGAGGGGGAACTGGACTACCCTTAACCCTTCTGAGGATGAGTCGGTATTCCTGGACACGTTTGGTTCCCGACCCTCCACCTCCTGGGTGTCTCCGCCTTTCGATCCACTGATGTCGGTGGTGGCTCGAAAGGCGTGGTCAGCTCCAGACACAATGGAACCAGCTCCCCGTAGGCCCACAAAATTCATCACCGCCCCTCAGGACAAGCAATTTCTGACCAAGGGTGTTCCCATTGATGCCATGGTGGTAGCAGCGGCCACTAAAAAGGAGTTGGCTGAAACGTCTTTGTCTGTCCATCCCCCTAATAAGGAATCTAGGATGATGGACAGATATGGGAAGCAGATGTTTTCATCAGCGACCTTTTCCATGAGGTCTCTGCACTATTTGTGCCATTTTACCCGCCTTCAAAGGGATCTCATTAAAGAGTTAGGAGATACCCTTCAAGATCAATCAGCTGTGGGGGCTCAGGCTAAGATTACCTCCCAGCTGGCGACTCTAAATTCTGTAGTAAACTCCTCCATGCGGCTCATCTCTTATGCAACTGATGGAGCGAGTAGGGCCGCAGGCACAGGTGTGGCTTTGAGGAGACACGTTTGGATGCGGTTAGGCAACTTTGCGGAACCCTTTAAGGCATCTTTCACCAACACCCCCTTTGATGGTTCTGCTCTGTTTGGACCACAGGTGAAGGATACCTTTACCAGGTGTGAGCAGGAAGGCAAGACTCTCTCTGCCGTTGGAGTCCATTTTTCCACTCCTTCAAGACCTTATCCCAAGGGTCAGAAGAGTGGGAAGATGTGGTTCCAGAAATCCCAGGGAGCTGTGCCTGACACACGTGGAGAGTTCCCCTCCAGGGGCAGAGGAGGGAACAACAATAGATGCCACCCTAGGGGCAGGGGGGGGTCCGCAAAATCAGGGCCAAAGAGAATCCTTCTCTGACAAGCCCTTCCAGAATCCCTGAAGTGCTGCCCGGCTGTCCACCTTCGGAGGCAGTCGGGGGAAGATTATCGCTGTACCCAGAAGCCTGGCAAAGTATAACAAAAGACAAATGGGTACTTTCTATCATATCCAAAGGCTACAAAATCCCCTTCTTTCACACTCCCTACATTCCCAACAAATCCCTTCCAGATGTTCTACCCAATCGAAGGGATCAAGCAGTTCAAGAAATTTCAAAACTGCTAAGAAAAAGAGCCATCCAGTCAGTCCCAGCAGACCAACAAGGATCTCAAGGTTACTCAAGGTTCTTTTTGGTACCAAAAAAGACGGGATTGGAGACCCATTCTGGATCTTAGCAGACTAAACAGGTCTGTTCAAAGAATGAAGTTCCAGATGGTCACGCTACAGTCCATTTTACCCTTTCTGGGTCAGGACAATTGGATGTGCTCCATAGATCTTCAGGATATGTACTACCATATCACAATGCACAGACGCTCCAGAAGATTCCTCCGCTTCCGGCTGGGAGCCAGTCATTATCAGTTCAGAGCGCTGCCCTTTGGTCCCACCACAGCTCCCAGGGTGTTCACCAAATGTTTGGCAGTAGTCACCGCTCACTTGAGACGGCAAGAATTCCAGGTGTTTCCATATCTAGACGACTGGCTCCTTACTGCAACCACCAGGCATCACCTGCTGCTAGCCAGAGACTACACCATCCAAACGTGCTCCACTCTAGGCATCACAATAAATTTCTAAAAGTCTGCATTGTCGCCTTGTCAATCTATCACCTTTATAGGCTCAAACTTAAACACAAAGGACATGTCAGCGACTCTACCAGTAGACAGAGTGTTAGACATTCAGCGACATGTGCAGGTATTATTAGGATGCAAAAATATTCAGGCCAGATTTGTCCTAAAAACATTGGGTCTCATGGCAGCGGCTATAATACCAGTCCCCCTTGCACGCTTTCATATGAGGATTCTTCACTGGATGCTGTTCACACAATGGTCTTTCCAGCAACTCCCGATGTCTCACAGGAAAATGATCACACAGTCATGCAAAAACCAACTTGTTTGGTGGATGGTTTCCCCATAATTACACCAGGGCAGACCATTCGTTCTTCCTCCCCCAGTAGCTACGGTGACCACGGACGCCTCCCTGATCAGGTGGAGGGTGCATTATCAGGGCAGAACAGTCCAAGGCACCTGGTAGCCTCACGAGTACCATCAATCAATGTCTTGGAGATGAGAGCCGTGCTTTTAGCATTGCAAGCTCTTCAGAACTCTCTTCCCACTGGGACCATTGCAATTCAAACAGACAATATGTCAGTGGTATGGTACATCAACAAGCAGGGCAGAACCAAGTCATACCCCTTATGTCGAGAAGCACTCAGACTTTGGCAGTGGGTGATCTCTTCCCAATGGTTTCTGATAGCAGCGCACATCCCTGGGAAGTCTATCGTTATAGCAGACAGGCTGAGCAGAGCAATTCTCATGCCTCACGAGTGGTCTCTCAATCAGACTGTGGCGGACAGAATCTTCTGCAAATGGGGTCAGCCTTGCTGCAACCTTTTTGCCACCCCCTTCAACAGCAAGTGCAACAATTTGTTCTCTCTACTACCTCTTCCCGGACACCTCCCCAGGGACGCTCTAGTTCACGATTGGCCCCAGGGACTTCTTTATGCATTCCCTCCATTCCTTCTGATTCCCAAACTAATTCGGAAAGCTACCACACTGGGATGCAAGATGATCCTCATTGCCCCTTACTGGTCTCAACAAATTTGGTTCCCCTTCCTGCATCATCACCTTCTAGAGCAGCCTTGGACCCTGGACCCTATTCTATATCTCCTGATCCATCAATTGGGCGGGCTGCACCAATCTCTTCAATCCCTCCAGCTCACTGCTTGGTTTCTCCACTTCCGACTTTAGCCAGGCTTCCCAACATCTCCCATTCGGTGTGTGAAATCATCTTATCCTCACATAAGTCATCCACTAGAAAGACTTATGCTAGTAAGTGGAAACGTTTTTCCTTATGGGCAGAGAACAGGAATATAGATCCCTTTTCAGCCCCTGCATCATATTTTAGATTTTCTAGCAGAACTTTTTCGAACTGGATCCTCTTCTGCCATAATTAGAGTTCAGCTAGCTGCAATTTCAAAATTTCATACGGGCCTATCTGATTCAAGCATCATGTCCCATAAGCTTTGTAAAGCCTTTCTGAAGGGGACCACTCTACTCAGGCCCCCAGTAAGAGATCCTTCGCCTCCGTGGGATCTGAATTTGATTTTAGCTTCTCTGATACTGCCCCCCTTTGAATCGGCAGCTTCTTGTTCCTTGAAATTTCTTTCTTGGAAAACCCTTCTTTTGGTTGCAGTTACATCAGCCAGAAGAGTTTCTGAACTTCAGGCTCTTTGTGTTCATCCTCCTTACCTAGTTTTTCACAATGATAGTGTTTCTCTTCGGACCAATCCTTCCTTTCTCCCAAAGGGTACTTCTGATTTTAATTTGAATCAGTCCACTGAACTGCCCATGTTCTTTCCAAATTATTCCAACAAGGCAGAATACAAATTACATCAGTTGGACGTCCATAGACAATTACGCTTTTACTTGCATAGGACCAAGCAATTCAGAAAATCAGACCAGTTGTTCCTGTCTTACACTGAAGGAAAACAAGGCATACTGGTGTCAAAAGTCACCTTATCTAAGTGGTTGTCTTCTACTATTACCTTTATATATCAGTTGAGAAATAAAGACCTTTCTGCTAAACCCAAAGGTCACTCCACCAGAGCTTTAGCTACTTCTGTGGCTTTTCAGGCTAGATTGCCAATGGAAACTATTTGTGCGGCAGCTACCTGGGCTAATCCACATACCTTCATTTCACATTATAAGCTGGATGTGGCTTCCAGAAGCAGAGCTGATTTTGGTTCCACTGTTCTGAAGAGTCTGTTCCGATGAGCTACCCAGGATTGAGGTGCTAGGGACGCTGTCCCAACCAGCAAGAATGAAGGCGAGATAGACAACTTAACATTAAGAAGTTATGTACCTACCCTAACGTTCCATGTTAGTTGTCTTCTTCTTGCCTTCTTTCTTGCGTCCCACCCTCCATCCCCCTATCCTAGTAGACCGAGAAGAGTTCTTTAGGCTTCTTTATCACTGGCTGAGTCTTCTCTGGCTGTTACTTCTGACTGTCAGTCTCTCCAGTAGTTTCCTGTATCCTGCTACAGTTACTGTATTATCATGATTATTATTATTATGTCTGTAGTTAGGTCACCAAACGAGATCTGGGTATCTAGCGCCAGGTATCATGGGATATAGGAGGGGGCCTTGAGCCAGTAAGCAGCTCTCGAGCTTTTGAAGATGGCCGAGTCAGAGCCGAGGATCGGCTCCGAACCCAACCAGCAAGAAAGAAGGCGAGAAGAAGACAACTAACATGGAACATTATGGTAGGTACATAACTTCTTATTCTGCTCTAGAATCAACTAAAAGCTCCACCAGAGCAGATCTTTCACTTGAGATTCCCTTATCCATTTCTCTTTGCCTATACTCTGAAATCATTCCCTGGTAGGGAAGGCAGTCTCTAACCTGAAATCCAAATATCTTTTTGGCCTCATTCCACTCTATTACCTTTCCCGCTCTAGTTATTTGCCCCAATACCTTGGTTCTTTGCCAGTTTTCTCAAGAAAATTCTAGGCCCCTGTTGCCTGATTTCTGCACACCTACTTGCAATCATTCCTATTGGCAAAATCTTACCTTTTCCATTCTGCTGTTGGCGTGGTTGTTAGATTACTTTCTAGTACATTATAAATATAATATTTTGTATGGTTGTAATTTTCCTTAAGGATCTACATACAAAATTCTACTGTTTCTTTATTTTTTTAAAATTCCCCACTGATTCATCATCATCCCTTTCCATTTTGAAAATATAACATTCTACTTATGAGACTTAACGGTGTATCTCTAAAATATCCCTTCAAATCAGGTAATCCTAAACTACCTTATTCTACTGGGAGGCTCAGCTAAACCTACTTAATTCATTATCTCTTCCCCTCACAGATAAATTCCTTCAACTGCCATGTGCAGTGTGGTACCACAGAGCAGAATGGCTCTTGAATTTATCCTTTAATCTAAGGGGGTATGTGCGGAATTATCAAACTGTAGTGCTGCTTGTTTACTCCTGATAATGCCGGTGCCATTTGTAGTCACACAGAAATTATTCAGAAAGATTCTGAACTGTCTCATGCTTAAAAGCTGATAGTTCTCAGTGGGCATGATTAACCAAACTGTTTTCTGGTTGGGGAGAGATATTTTGAATTTTTTTATGTTGCTTGTCATACTAATATTACTATTAAAACATATTTTGTGTGCAAATCTTAAACTTTGGAATCCAGGAAAAACATCAAATTACAAAGCATGCAAATGAATAAGACTGAATCATTGCCACTGACCACATTAGTTAGAAGTTATTGTGAAGTAAATAATGAAAATGCAGTATTACAAGATTTTAGTAAACTTTACGAAAATTTGTTTGATGGGGAATGTGAGACCAAAAATTATTCAAAGAGTCGTCTTTTAATTCCATCAAGACATAGAATTTTTTTTTTTTTTTGCTAATAGTATATTTGTAAAGCAACTGCATAAGCTTGTGCATGTCATGGACAGAAGGAGACTACACATGAAGAGTGTCTGACAGCAAGTGAAAGGGTGTCTTCTCATTTGAAAATGTGTTGTCATTACCCAATCATAAGTAAGTACTTGCTCAGAGTCACTCAGCAGGCAAACAGGGGTAGAAGGAAGCAGACCCTGTGCCTTAGACTAGCAGAATCAGCTCATTAACAGATTAGAACTTTAATCCTCTGCATTTACTGCCAGACTATTGCCTTATTAGATAATCCAGGCTGGATTGCTGAGACATAAACCCTGTTTCACTCACCGCATGACCTTTGGAAGGCTTTGTATTGAAATGACAGCACTTGTAACACTACGTACAGATATGTCAAAAAACACCAAAAGTTCAGGAGAAGAGTGAATAGCGAATATTTCTCTTCTCCTTTAAACTTCTTTTTTGCAGGGAGCCAAGCCCCCACCACCCCCGAACTTGTGTGTGTGTGTATATATATTTATATATATATTTATATATATAAAAATATATGTATATATATATATATATATATATATATATATATATATATATATACATATATATATATATATATCTACATATATATATATATATATATATATATATATATATATACATATATATATATATATGTATATACTGGGATGGTCAAAAGGGTATTGTCCAATTCACAGAAGGCTGAACGGAAAATGGTCGACGCCACAACAGCAAATGCTAGTGTGCATTTGTTGTTGTTAGGTTGATGTTCTGCTTGGAGATTACTTTACAATGGGGAACGGGAAATGTAGCAGTTTCCTTACTGTAATGTGTAATGCAAATCTCGGAGTTTGCATATATAATTAACAGGGGATGTGGGGGGTGCAGGGGGTCTTGCACCTTGCAAAATGTTAGTTTGAAATGACTGGAAGGGAAGGTACACTGCGAAATGTTGACTCTGTCAAATATGGAAATGTAGACATTACCGCTTTCGTTATTTTGCATAGACGATGTTTTTATTTTCAGTGTTATTTTTCAAATATGTCGTTACTCGACTGAATGCATTTCAGAATTTTGATAGTAAACCTATATACTGTATATACGAGATCACCAGCCCTCGGGGAAAAAAAGAATACTCTTTAAAATAGCCATCTTTGACTTAGTATATGTAAGTCCGTTTTTTGGCCATTCAATGTCAGCATTATGAGACTCACTAAAGTAGATTTCGACATTTCAAATGGTTACAATAGGAAGCAAGGACTGTAAGCATTTTGCTGTAACATCTGCATGAATTTAAAACATCTAAATTAATAAGGGAAACAGGGTTATATTCAAAGTCTGGTAGTTATCTTTCCTTGGTTTGGGGATAGCTACAATATTACACATTTCAGAGTAAACATGAATTTCCCTATAATGCTGAATACTTCTGAACAAGGCCATGATGCCCAAAATAACTGCTAAAAATTAATAAGTGTCCATATTTATTCCATCCAGGTCAGGGTTTAAGATTTTATATAATTTTCTTCTTTTTGAGTAATAGTGCAGTGACATAAAATGTCTAATAGCTCCTTTTCAAGTTTAAACAGTTTGGTTTTTTTCATCAAATCCTTCACTTTAAGATTCCAGGCCTCATTATGTTGTAACTTTTCCCTGTATAAAGCCTCATGAAAACTAGCAAATGCTCCAGTTAAGATTTGTGTAATCTGCCCCTTGTGGACTCCCACACTAGTAAGTGGCTGCTGAGCTCTTGTCTGTTTTGATCTAAAAAATAATAGCCTTCTGGGTTTGTTTTATAAGGCCCAAGAATTTGTTTGAGTTTATACAAACAGGCCTGGACCCATATGCTCACCATCAGACATAATACCTTACAGATATTCAGTAACAAACAACTCATCTCCTATTTTGATGTGGCTGATGCCTACTGTTCCATAAGAATGAATGGGTCTGCCCTTCACAGACGAAAAGCACTATACACACTAAAATTTAACTAAAGGAAAAATGCTTTGTGGTCTGTTAAGGGACGGTACAATGCAAAAAATTCTAAGGCTCTAACCTCTGAGGTAGAAGTTAACCAATAACCTAATCTTTTGACATTATTTTACCTTTAAGTGGTAAATACAAACCAAGGTCATCTTATTTCCTAATCCTCCATACATTGATAATACCCTTATCAGCAGTGCCCTGTTGCAGGGCATTCTGAGCTTTCAAATGGTTCTGACTTTGAGTTAACTGTGGTCTAACAGAAAATTAAGAGTTATATTAAAATCACCTCCCAACACTACCTGCATTAAAACTTGAAAAAGTGTGCAGTGCTGCACCATGAATGCATTGAAATAAACAAGGGAGTCTGTATTGGACAATAAACAGACATAACAATAATCTAAGTAGAAGGTTTTCTTAAATTTCACAGTCCACCAGCTACCCCATCCACCTTGCATTTTATTAACAAATGAGCAGCCTAACGTACAATTTAACCACATCATAACACTTTACTTATCCATGGAAGCTAACTTACTGAGGCAATCTTTACTTTTTCAAGTATTACAATATCAGTTTGATACCTACCTGGAAATCTTGTAATCACATGGCTTTTGATGGGAGAGGGAGGAATTCAAGCCCATAACTTCCAAAGGGAGACATTTAACCATAATAGCAAAATGAATAAGTAAAACACAATTAAAAGTCGACAAACAGATAGTTAAAGTAATTTATGTGCCCAGTCATCACAGAGGTCACCCATTGTCAATGCTTTAGCTGCTGATTGTCCTTGTGTTTTGGCTGTATTGTATATCTTGTTTGTTTGGTGGCACATGTTTCTCAAGTGTAGCTGCTCTCCTGTGTGACAGCCAATAAATAAACTAGGCTATGAAGATAAAACAAAAGCAGTAGCTGTAAACTGTGTGCCCACACATGAATTGTTTCAGCATTACACATATTTAGGAGGACATGATAAAATGAAGCACTTAGGTTATAGATTAAAAAGGATTCTGTTACAGCATCTAAGGATATGTGGGAAAAGACTAAACAAAAGATAATATAAAAAATGAGGAACTGGAAGCTCTTGTGTATGGATATGGATAGCAAGATACAAGAAGTGATAATGTTTTTATTCCTGTTAGTTTTATATACAGGTCAGTCATATTTTTATCAAACAGAGAAGTTGTAGATAGCAATTAATAAAGAGTTGAAGGATTTTATCTGGGAGGGGAAGAGGACAAGAGTCAAGTGGGATATGCTGATCCTTCCAACAGAGCAATGTGGTTTGGGATTACCTGATTTGAAGAGATATTTCAGAGCTAAACAGTTTAGGCTCCTCTACATAACATAAGCAGAAAGTTGTGATGGATGATGATTAAATGGGTGGAAGCTCAAGAAATGAGGAAAGACTGAGATTTTGGATGCATATTCTTAAGGAAAATAACAATAGCAGAATGTTATAGTCATAAAGTAGCAAACAGTATTCTAAGAACTAAGCCAAAACTGAAATGGAGAAAGAAGATTCAGATAATTGGGATGATGCAGTAAGGGGTACAGAGAATAGTCAAGAGGGAGCTGGACTGTATTGGAAAAAACTGACAAAGGAACCAAGGTATTGCGAGCAAATAATTAGAGGAGGAAAGGTAATAGAATGGGAAGAGGCCAAGAATACATTTAGACTGCAGGCTAGAGACTGTCTTCCGTATCAAGGATTGATATTAGAGAACAGGCAAAGAAAAAGGAATAGCGGATCCCTAAGTGAAATACCAGCACAGGTAGACTTTTAATTGAATCTAGAATAGAAGCTGTTGTTAAAAAGCAGATAATTAGTAGGGCATATAGAATATTATAGGAATCAATCAAAGGAGGATAGAAGGGGTTTGGAAGAGATATTGGATAAGCAATTAATGTGAGTATATCTGTATAGTTCCCACATATGCAACAAAGTATGGAAGATTTAAGATCTTTGCTTGGAAGTGAATGCATATGTATTTTTATACCCCAAGAAGACTCAAAATAATTTTTCCTTAGGTAGATTGCAAATGTTGGCGGTATGATTGGGAACAAGGAGGTAAATGGGAACATATTTTTGGGAGTTCAATGAGTTGGCAGACTTTAAAAATTCCCTGCAGACTACTCTTTCAGAAATACTGGGCGTACAAATTGGTGTAACTAAGGAAATTATATTCTTGATCTGCGATACAAGATATGAATTGCTGAGTTTAATTCTGGTGGCTGCCAAGAAAACAGTTACAAGAAAATGGAAATAAAATTCTAAACTAACTGTATTAGAAGTAGTGAATTTTTAGTACAAAAATAAAAGAAATGGAAGTGGAGACTTTAGAAAAGTATGGGAGCAAATTACATACAAAAACTGTGAATTGTGGGAACAATGCATGCAGAAAAATGTTTTGAAGGAGGAGTGAGGTTTAAGGGAAGGCAGGAATTGAATGAATTATGTAATGATTGATTGACAATGACTCTTTAGAGGATTATGTGTGATATATAATGCTTGCAATTGAAAATATGTCAGTATGGTTTGTTTTTATTTATATAAAGGTATGATTGCCTATCTCATATATGATAATTCAATAAAGATATTTTTGTTTAAAAATAAATAAATAAACTAGGCTAGTCTTGTTCTCATTTTCAGACTGGTATCTTCTTCTACTTCTAAATGGCTTTGAGGATGCATAATTTTTCAACAATACTCTTCCGCTCTTTTTCCCTGTTGTAGAATTTACTGTTTTTCTGTGTGTGTTTGTGTATTGTAGTATTACTATGGACAAGAGGTTTAAAAACTGCATCTCATGGGCACAAACTACCCTTACAGAATGCACACCTCAAATGTGTTTATTGCCGTGGTCTGGAGCATTTAGACTACAGCTGTTCTATCTACCAGAGCTTTGGCTTTCATGCTCTTAAAGCGTTCAAGGCCAAGCTTGTACATAAGAGGCTTTTGTCATCCAGCTCTTTTACTTCTGCTTCTAAGGCTTCTCCACTGGATACCAAGACTGGGCCCCAGAAGCCTTGGCCAGAAGACTCCAGGCATTCCAGGAGAGAGTGCAACAGGTCTGCTTCGGCATCCATCCCGGGGATGGCTCCATTGGGATCCCCCGGTCCAAAGGTCTCTCATCTTTCAGTTTCCCCTGATACTTCAGCACAGCTTCAGCTCTGACATCTCAGAATGTATTGTCTTTGGCACCAAAAGATTATCGGAAAACTTCTCCAGCTCTAAGCATCCCCATTTCTTTTCTGGTAAAAATAGCACCTTCAGGTAGGGTAGCATCCCTCGCTTCTCCTTGCAATCCCCTCCTCGATCACCAGAGTCCTTCCATCTCCACCTTGGTTCAGACCTTCTCTGACCTGGATCTGACATTTGGGGATCTCTTCCCCTAGATCCCTGAAGCTGTCCTTGGTGGCCTCATCTGTCCAGTTGTCTAGGTCAGTGGGTGTCATCAAATAGTTGATTTGGAGCAGCTGATGCAGTCCTTTTTGCATGTACAGATATAGTTAGGGCTTATCCCTTTGGGTCCACCTCAGACTCTGAGATCCTCAGCTCCATCCTTCAGATTTCCTCTGTCAGCCCCTTCAGATCCGGGGTCTTCAGGGCCAGTTGTGTTTCTGCTTTCCAGTTCAGATTTGGCAGCCTGATGTTTTTGGGATCCTTCCTGTTTCTTGGTTGCGTTGACATCAACAAGTTTGGGACCATTGGCACGCAGAAGTGTCGAGGCTGGAGTTTCTTGGTCAGTGTCAACATTTCCTGCTTTAGGGATCATCACTCCCTCTCAGAGCTTTAGCCTTTGATAGATCAGCTCCAATCTCAATGTCAGATCTAGGTGTTGCCCCTTTGGTTTCGGAGTTGACTTCTGTGCCTCAGGTTCTGAGACACTCAGATCCAAGAGGCCCACTTCAGCCCCAGCCTTCAAAGATGTGGAGAGAATGTGCTTGGCTAGAGAGAAGGGTCAGATCATTACAGCCAGCACCCCTTTCCAGTTTTCATCTGTTCCCCTGACCAGTCATCAGGCTTCCCTCAGACAACCGGTGTTAAATAGCCTCCAGGCTGCCTCCTTGGAGGGGTTAACCCATTCTTCCCCCTCTTCTCCAACTTTGTTGGAGTGGGAGATTTTGGGGAATAGAAAGTTTAAGAAGCACTTGGATTCTCTGGAAGAATCCCTCATTGAAGATATTGACCTTGAGGAAGAAGAGGGTTCCGCCAAATCCCCATGTAATAACGCCTCGTTTGCCAGTTTATTGGAGCTGCTTCATCAGAGCAGGAGCTGGACCACTGAAGCTCCTGCTCTGTAGGAATCAGTTTTCCTGGATATCTTTATTGTTGGCCCATCCAGGTTCTGGGTGTTTCACATCAAGAAGGCCTCATAGATTTGGTGACTCGGCGGGTGTGCAAAGAGCCTGACACAGTAGAATCAATCCCTTGGAAACCAGACAAAGTTCTTGCCCCTTCCAAAGACAAGCATCATTGGAGCAAGGTTCAGCTGTTGATGCTATTGTGATGGAGGCAGCCATCAAAAAGGATTTCTGAATAGAGCACCCCACTGAGCAGGGAGTCTTGAATTCTGAATTTTGTTAGAGAAGCAATCCTATGCCTCAAACATATTTATTTTGAGGGCACTTAATTACTTACCGCACTTGACAAGGCTTCACCAAGACACTGTCTCAGAAGTGTCAAGCACCATCAAAACACAGCGGTCTCTGAATACCTAGAAGAAGCTGAAGACTCTTTTGACCACCTTGAATTTCATCACCTACATTTTATGAGACTCTTTTTAAATGTGGCTGATAGGGTGTCCAGAGTGTCAGGTTCCAGTTTTGCATTTAGGTGCCATACCTGAAAACGGCTCTGCAACTTTGGGGACTGCTTCAAAGCATCATTCAACAATCCCTCTTTTGTCAGGTCCTCTTTGTTTAGACCCAGGGTTAAGGATATGTTGACATGGAGCGAAGAAGATGGGAAGACACTGTCCGCCACTGGCGTTCACTTTTTCACCCCCCAGTAATCTTTCTCTAGGAATCAGAAAGGGGGTAAGCATCTCTTCTTCAGGAAGTCACAGTTCTGTTCTCTGGACACTGCTCCAGAAGGTTACTCCTGAGGCCAGGAGGGGTGATAATGGATGCTGCTCTAGGGGCATAGGTGGTCCACAGAATCAAGGATTCTATGGGGCTTTTTCTGGTGGACCCTTTCAGCGATCCTGAAGGGTTGCCTGACTGCTTGCCTATGGAAATAGTCGAGGGTCAGCTAGATCTCAACCTCAATGTTTGAGGCCATCACCTCAGACACTTAGGTGGTGAGAGTCATATTAAGAGGTTATGTTATCCCCCCTTTACAAAATTTCCAAAAGGTCTCCCAACCCCCCCCCCCTCGTGATGCTTCACCCCATCAGAAGTGCTTTGCAGTGGCTGAGATCCAAAAGGGGCTCACAGATCAAATCATCCAAGAGATCCCACTAGACCAGATAGGACACGGGGTGTATTCCAAATTTTTTTATTACCAAAGAAGACACAGGACCTCAGACCAGTCTTGGACCTGAGCAAGCTGAACTAGTTTGTCAAAAAGACCAAGTTCCAGATTGTCATGGTGCAGTTCATTTTGCCTCTTCTGATGAAGGATGATTGGATGTGTTCAACAGACCTGAAGGATGCCTACCATCACATAAAGCTAGATTGGTGTTCTCGGAGGTTCCTTCTCTTCCTGCTGGGAACCAGTCATTATCAGTTCAGTGCCCTGCCATTTGGTCTCACCACAGACCCCAGGTGTGTACCAAGGGCATGGTAGTGATCATAGCCTGGCTCCGGCTGCAGGTATTTTAGGTCTTCCCATACCTAGATGATTGGCTCCTCACTCTCCCACAAAGGCATCATTGCACTAGTCAGGGCTTCCTTGCTCCAGCTATGAAACAACTTAGGCATCAAAATCAATTACTGCAAATCACTTCTTCAGCATGTACAAGTGTTAGAGTTCACAGGGTGTCATCTGGACATGGTCCATCAAATTGCAATGCTTACAAGCTCTAGTCAGTCTTTGAGCTCAGACCCTGTCAGTGCTTGCAGTTCTCAAACCTCCGGCTCACTTATTTCTAAGGCATTTGAGTCATATGGCAGCATTGATAGGGTTGGTCCCTGTAGCCAGATATGATATGAGGACCCTACAATGGACAATGGCCACTCAGTGATCCCTCCTTATGCATCCATTTCCCAGTACAGTTGACAAGAGTTTGTCACAAGTAGATTCAATGGTGGCTACAGTCTCCATTAGTAATACAAGGGAGAACTTTTGTAATTCCCTTCTCCTTCAGCCACAGTCACCATTGACACATTTTTCCTGGGGAGGGGCTGCATCTTGAAGGGAGGACTTTTTAAAGGTCCTAGTCTTCTACATATGCTCACATTCACAGCAACATTCTGGTGATAACAACTGTCCTCCTCGCATTGCAGGCTTTTAAAGAAGTCCTCCCCAGAGGTGTGATTTTGGTACAGACAGACAACATGTCAGTTGTCTGGTACCTCAACAAACAGGGGGAACCATGTTCTTACTCTCTTTGTCAAGAGGCAGTGAGGGTTTGGCAATGGGCAATCTCCTCTCAGCAGTTTCTGGTGTCAATGCATATTCTGGCCGACAGCCTCACAAGGAGCATTCTATTGCTCCATGAATGGTCCCTAAATCCAAAAGTAGCAGTTCGGATTTTTTGGCACTGGAACAGTTCATGTTGTGACCTGTTTGTGTCTCCATCCAACACCAAGTATGACAGCTGTCATACCCTTGTTCCAGGACAGGCACCCTGGGACTCTGATGTTTAAGTGACCCCTGGGTCTCCTTTACACTTATTTCCCAGTTCCCCTGTTAGTGAAGTTTCTTCAGAAAGCAGCCAGTTGCAGAGCCTCAGTGATCCTCATCACCCCCCTTTGGCCAACTTCAGGTGTGGTTTCTCTTCCTGTGGCCTCTTCTGAAATACCCCCTTGGGTGTTGGATCCCATTCTGTAGCTCATCTCTCATCTAGCTGGACTGGATCCCCTGATCTCCAGTCCCTCAAGTTGACCACATGGTTTCTCCATTTCCCATAATGGCCAGGAATCCCAAGCTTTTGCAAGGGGTGGTTCATATATTGTCATGTCCTCAGAAAGAATCCACTAGAAAAGTGTATAGCAGTAAATGGAAGAAATGTATGTTGTGGATAGAGGCTTGGGAACTTGACCCCTTCTCTGCCCCCATGGAGTCAGTTTTGGATTCCCTAGCTGAGTTATTCGGCTCAGGCACTAGCTTTCTTATTGTCAAGATTCAGTTGTTGGCCATTTTGAACTTTCATATCAGTAGACATAATATGTCCTTGGCTTCTCACAAGATTTAAAAGGCTTTCATGTAAGGTACTTTTCTTCTTTCTCCACCAGTACTGGATTCCAGTCCCTCCATCGGATCTACCCTTTGTTCTTCAGGTTTTAACTGGCCCCCCTTTGAATCTTCACCTTAATCAGATGTGAAGATATTGTCTTAGAAAACTTTGTTTTTGGTGGTGATTACCTTGGTCAAAAGGGATTCAGAACTGCAAGTATGTGATTCATATCCTCCTTACTTAATTTTCCATAAGGATAGGGTTTATTTTCTTACAAACTCTTCCTTTTTACCCAAGGTACCGCCTGAGAATAACCTTCACCGCCCCATTCACCTTCCTGTGTTATTTCCCAATTTTTCCAACAAATGCGAATACCTTTTGCGTTGTTTAGATGTGCATAGGGAACAGAGGGAACTATGATTTTATTTTGACCATACCAAGTCTTTCAGAAAATCTAGCCAGTGGTTTGTCCAAAATCCAGGCTGGGCACACCTGTGCCTAAAGTACCTTTATCCAAGTGGCTTTCAGACTGCATTTTCTTTGTATATTCACTGAAAGGCAAGATTCTTCCACCAAAGCCTAAATGTAATTCAACTACAGCTATAGCTACTTCTACAGCTTTTTTTCTAGAGTACCTATGAATGATATCTGCGCTGCTGCTACTTGGTTGGGCCATCATACCTTTGTGCCGCATTATAAGCCAGACATTCAATCCAAGTCCAGGACTTCTTTTCATTCTAATAGAAAGATGCAATCCTAGTTCAATAAATCCAGTTTATCCACGAAGAAGTAAATCCAAAACAAAAAGAGGTAACCGGAACCACAGGCAGGATATAAAATTGTTTATAAGCTAAATAAACAGTTTTATGTCCTGCCTTTGGTTCCAGTTACCTCTTTTTATTTTGGATTTACTTCTTTTCATTCTACTGTGTTGCAGAATATCCTTCCTTAGTTCCTCCAGAGGAATTGTCATGACTGGGGACTCTGTCCCAGAGGTTGAATCCAGACGAAGCAGACAACATCAGATACAAAAGTTATGTACTCACCATAATGATAGATCCATGTTGTCTGTCTCCATCTGGTTCAGGCTCCTTGCCCTCCTGCCCCTGACCTCTTTGTTAATTTGGCTAGTTTTCCATCTGTGATGACCAGACAGCAGGGGTTCTTTTATTCTGCATACCTGGAGTCTTGTTTTTCCCATGTCTGTTTTGCTTGTATCTGTGGAGGAAGTGGGGACTACTTGGATATTTTGTATCATTACATTTTTACTCATGGGGCAAACTCAATCTGGGGAATTGATGAAAGAGCCAAGAGTTATAGGTAAGACAGGCAGAGCCAAGATAAGCTAAAGGCTTTAAAATCACCCCGTGTCAGATCCATAATCCCACAGGTTGAACCAGATGGAGACAAACAACACGGATAAATCATTATGATGAGTATATAACTTCCATTTTTTTTCTTTTGAGGAAAAATCTACTTTAAATAATTTACTTTCTTTTGTTGCATGGGTCACTACTCATTGTTTACAGTATGTATATGACTCTATTGATACTCCCAGAGCTATGGCCACTGGAACTGTTTTGATGAGGTTTGCATGGCTGCATTCCTGGAGCTTCCTAAATGATGTTGAAAATTAGATTTTAAATTCATCCTTTGATAGAGATTTAGTATTTTGCTTGTGCTGCAGAGATGATCAAAAAGTGTGATGAAAAAGGCAAATTGATCCAGGGAATGTCAAGATTGTTCAGCCCTCCTCCAAATTTTAAAACAGATTTTCTATCTCCTCATCTAATTTTGGCAAAAAAGCAGAATAAACAGTCTCAACAAAATACAGGTAAACAGAGGTTTAAGAACAAATGGTAAGAGGATTCCAAAAAGAAGTTTCAACCCTCCCTAAATGAAGGACAGTCCAACAAGTCTGAATGACTATTCAAGAGATCTTGTGACCTCTTCCCACCCTGGCCCCCTTTTGTTTCTTTCAGAATGTCTGAATCTCCATTTTCTGTTTGATAACAGATGGTTTCAGACAAATGGATTCTGAAAATTGTTCATTAAGATTGTTTATGGCATTGGGAGGAAATTCCTCCTGTCCAAGGAGACAATCCTCATCCTCCAGACCAGACTCTTTTGCTTCCACTGTTTTTTTTATCACATGCTGTTACAAGAATGATATAACGAGTTCCTCGTTCCCTGGTGGGGAAAGGTTTTTATTTAGGGATGTTCCTTGTGCCAAAGAAAGAAAATGTTTTGAGACCAGTTCTGGATCTTTATTTCCTAAACCTGATTTTGATAGTGCTCAAATTCAATATGATGTCACTTCACAACCTGTTACCTCTTCTTCCTCTTTTAAATTTCCTGATAATGCTAGACTTAAAAGATCCTTATCGTCACATCCCTGTTCATTCAGACTTTAGACGTTTCTCAAAGTTTTGTGTGTCTGGATCACATTATCAGTTCTCTGTCTTACACTTTGGACTATTCACTGCACCAAGAGTGCTCACTAAATGTCTAACTCCAGTTATAGCTCATTGCAAGGTAGAGGGTATCAGCATTTTCCCATATTTATATGACTTGCTTATGTTTGTAGAGCCTTTTTCAAAGTGTCAGGATGCTCTCACTTGGGTGAGATATCTCTTGCACAAGCTAGGATTCCAAGAGAACATTCAAAAGCCTTTTTAGACTCCGCACAGGACTGTCTAACTGAGGTTTCTGCTAGTCACCTCAGTTCAAAGAGCTTCCACTCAGACTTTGTTTCTGTGAGGGAATATCTCAGAACTTTAGGTCCTAAGGCATCAATGATTCTCGATACCACTGGCAAGACTCCACATGACAACGATCCATGGCATCTGAAGTCTCTTTGGTCCTAGCAACAATACCAATTGCCTTTTCAAATCCCATTTCTAAGTTTGTTTGAAGAGAAACCACATGGTAGAGAAAGCAAATTTTTCTAAATCTAGGTCTCCCTTCTCCCCAGAGTTTACTTTAAGCTAAACAGTGCATCTCCATGTGTCCTAAATCAAAACTAAGAGAAAAAGAAAATTTCATACCTTGGATTTCACAGACAACTCAGGTACTATCTTGATAGAACAAAATCTTTCAAAACTTCAGATCAGTCATTCATTCCTTGTAAAGGTAAGAAGAAGGGGCGACCTGTGTCAAAATACACTAATTCTAAGTGGCTGTCTCAGGCTATTACCTTTTGTCATATTCACCACAATAAAACTATTCCAGGCATCAAGACAGACACTATCAGGGCCTTGGCTTCATCTATGGCTTTTTGAAAACTGTTGGACTCTAAAAGTATTCTGGATGCATTAACTTGCTCCTCTGTAAATACTTTTACAAAGCACTACTGGCTAGATTCCTCTTCTCAGTCTATGTCACACTTTGCTGGGATCATTCTCCAGGTGCTTCTGAACACTCTCCCTTCCATCTGTCAGATGTTCTAACTAATCTACCCATATAGTTTAAGGTACTGCAGCAGTGATGTGATCAATATGATGGACACAGTACAGTTAAGTAAGTAAACTTACCATAACAGTAGATCTTCAAATGATCGCTGCTGCTGTAGCCACTCCTTCCTTCAATCTACCTTGTTTTTTGGTGTGTATTTTATGCCAAGGTGTGGACATCCATTTTTCCTAGCGATGTCCTTTCAGGGCATCTTCCTCTCTCACTTGGCATGAAAACTGTGAAGATCATGGTGCTAAACCTGTCTTTTACTCAGCTCAACTATAGCTAATGGCTTGGACATATTCAAGGTGCTCGGAATCTTTGAAAGCTGTCCAGCTGATATATGCTTGGCAGGGTATAACACATATAGCTTAGGCTGCTTGCAGCAGTGATCATTCGAGCATCTACTGTTATGGTAAGTTTACTTACACAACTGCACTTTACTCATCCTACTTCCTAAAATACGGCTTAGTTCAACATTAAGATGAACTTAAAATGACCCAAGTCTGCAAGATCAGCTCATCAACAGAATGTGTCTGTACAAGCACAGGTAACAGAACACCCACTTACTCAGTTATGTGTACTAAATAATTTATACAAACATAGCAGTCTGCAGTATGTGACTCATTTCATTTCCTCAGATGAAGGACCAATATTTGAGGAAATTATGGCTGCCACTGCACTGGGTACTTTTCCATTATCGGAGCAGCAGTATAAATGTGGAAAAAAAGTACTTATATGTCTGTTGGCCAACCACTTCATAATTGCAATAGTTTTGTAAATGTTTTTTTTTTTAATCTGAAAAACACAGAAAACTGATGCAGCTCCTTACCAGCACCAACACAGCTCAGATTCCCTCAGGGGATGAATGTTAGTTTTGTACAAGAGTCCTCTTTCTCAGACAATCTTCAATATTTGCAGCTCCCGCTATGGGCTGGGATTCACACTGCAGCTTAGTTCCCTATCGGTGAAGTAACCACAACATGAGGAAGCATTATTAAAAAAAAAAAAAATAGCGGGAAAGGTTTTTATTTAGGGATGTTCCTTGTGCCAAAGATAGAAAATGTTTTGAGACCAGTTCTGGATCTTTATTTCCTAAACCTGATTTTGATAGTGCTCAAATTCAATATGATGTCACTTCACAACCTGTTACCTCTTCTTCCTCTTTTAAATTTCCTGATAATGCTAGACTTAAAAGATCCTTATCGTCACATCCCTGTTCATTCAGACTTTAGACGTTTCTCAAAGTTTTGTGTGTCTGGATCACATTATCAGTTCTCTGTCTTACACTTTGGACTATTCACTGCACCAAGAGTGCTCACTAAATGTCTAACTCCAGTTATAGCTCATTGCAAGGTAGAGGGTATCAGCATTTTCCCATATTTATATGACTTGCTTATGTTTGTAGAGCCTTTTTCAAAGTGTCAGGATGCTCTCACTTGGGTGAGATATCTCTTGCACAAGCTAGGATTCCAAGAGAACATTTAAAAGCCTTTTTAGACTCCACACAGGACTGTCTTACTGAGGTTTCTGCTAGTCACCTCAGTTCAAAGAGCTTCCACTCAGACTTTGTTTCTGTGAGGGAATATCTCAGAACTTTAGGTCCTAAGGCATCAATGATTCTCGATACCACTGGCAAGACTCCACATGACAACGATCCATGGCATCTGAAGTCTCTTTGGTCCTAGCAACAATACCAATTGCCTTTTCAAATCCCATTTCTGAGTTTGTTTGAAGAGAAATCACATGGTAGAGAAAGCAAATTTTTCTAAATCTAGGTCTCCCTTCTCCCCAGAGTTTACTTTAAGCCAAACAGTGCATCTCCATGTGTCCTAAATCAAAACTAAGAGAAAAAGAAAATTTCATACCTTAGATTTCCACAGACAACTCAGGTACTATCTTGATAGAACAAAATCTTTCAAAACTTCAGATCAGTCATTCATTCCTTGTAAAGGAAAGAAGAAGGGGCAACCTGTGTCAAAATACACTAATTCTAAGTGGCTGTCTCAGGCTATTACCTTTTGTCATATTCACCACAATAAAACTATTCCAGGCATCAAGACAGACACTATCAGGGCCTTGGCTTCATCTATGGCTTTTTGAAAACTGTTGGACTCTAAAAGTATTCTGGATGCATTAACTTGCTCCTCTGTAAATACTTTTACAAAGCACTACTGGCTAGATTCCTCTTCCCAGTCTATGTCACACTTTGCTGGGATCATTCTCCAGGTGCTTCTGAACACTCTCCCTTCCATCTGTCAGATGTTCTAACTAATCTACCCATATAGTTTAAGGTACTGCAGCAGTGATGTGATCAATATGATGGACACAGTACAGTTAAGTAAGTAAACTTACCATAACAGTAGATCTTCAAATGATCGCTGCTGCTGTAGCCACTCCTTCCTTCAATCTACCTTGTTTTTTGGTGTGTATTTTATGCCAAGGTGTGGACATCCATTTTTTCCTAGCGATGTCCTTTCAGGGCATCTTCCTCTCTCACTTGGCATGAAAACTGTGAAGATCATGGTGCTAAACCTGTCTTTTACTCAGCTCAACTATAGCTAATGGCTTGGACATATTCAAGGTGCTCGGAATCTTTGAAAGCTGTCCAGCTGATATATGCTTGGCAGGGTATAACACATATAGCTCAGGCTGCTTGCAGCAGTGATCATTCGAGCATCTACTGTTATGGTAAGTTTACTTACACAACTGCACTTTACTCATCCTACTTCCTAAAATACGGCTTAGTTCAACATTAAGATGAACTTAAAATGACCCAAGTCTGCAAGATCAGCTCATCAACAGAATGTGTCTGCACAAGCACAGGTAACAGAACACCCACTTACTCAGTTATGTGTACTAAATAATTTATACAAATATAGCAGTCTGCAGTATGTGACTCATTTCATTTCCTCAGATGAAGGACCAATATTTGAGGAAATTATGGCTGCCACTGCACTGGGTACTTTTCCATTATCGGAGCAGCAGTATAAATGTGGAAAAAAAGTACTTATATGTCTGTTGGCCAACCACTTCATAATTGCAATAGTTTTGTAAATGTTTTTTTTTTTTATCTGAAAAACACAGAAAACTGATGCAGCTCCTTACCAGCACCAACACAGCTCAGATTCCCTCAGGGGATAAATGTTAGTTTTGTACAAGAGTCCTCTTTCTCAGACAATCTGCAATATTTGCAGCTCCCGCTATGGGCTGGGATTCACACTGCAGCTTAGTTCCCTATCGGTGAAGTAACCACAACATGAGGAAGCATTATTAAAAAAAAAAAAAACGCGACATACTATATTTCAAAACAGCTACTTTTTTTACAGATATGAAAAAAAAAGTGACATACTAATGATGTTTACACATTTACCATCGTACTTCTACCTCCTAAAAAGTAGAGTAACATTCAGATCTCTAATAGGTTTAGCACAAGCAAATGTTATACCGTTATCCTGGAAGCATTCATCACCACCATAAACCATTCAAAGGTAGGGAAAGTATTAGGTAATGGGTAAGTAATGTATTCGAGATGAGTGATTTATCATTCTGAAGGCTAGACATATCCAGACATAAAACTGCTTCAGCAATCCCTGAATGGAGTGAGGGAAATTAAACGGTGTATCATTTACACACAGCAAACTAAGGTAAACCTGATAAGCATAGTGATATGAGGGCATAAATTTCACATTTAACGTTGTGTCCAGGAGCAACACTATAAAAGCGGTAGCTGTTGCTTGGAATCCTCTCTTTTAGCTTCTGTATGTTTGTTGTCAACCTTGTTATTTTCCATATGTCGGTGTTGCCTCGATAACGAAAAAGTACCTGTACCTGTAAGTACACGTGGCTTGTTCCAGAAGAATGTAGAAAGGCTGGAGTATCATTGATTAACTATTTTTGCAATATAGGGTTAATGACATCACATTACACTAATGTTGACACAGTCCCATGTCAGTGTTGTTTGCAGTCATGCTCAGTTGATGTTATCAGTTGCAGAACGGCATGTGATATTGATCATGGGCCTGAAGCTGTGATTCAGTCTGGGAGAAATTATACTATGCACATTGCTGAGGAAATGCAGTCTTTGCAGCTTTACCAGAACTGCTACTGAGTTTGTTTACCTTGACAAGCACCACAGAAACAGAGTGTCTGTACGTATTTCAGTTATTCAAGCAGTATGCTGTAGTAGAAACACTCACATGCTTCAGTGCATTTATTATGTACCAGATGGAGGACAACAATATCCCTTTGTATTGGCTAGTGATGGTATAAGTCTTGCTGCTGCTGACATGTTTGTTCATCATGTGGCTATGCTACAGAACCAGTGTACATACACAACATATTAATACATGCACAATGGGCACAGAGATGATGGACCATAGATGTGAGGCTATGTTAGCCCATATGTACAGGCAAATAACTGCTGCATAGTGCATAGGCCATGAGCACCACAGCATAATTCACATTTGACCACTCTTATGTATCACTTTGCTGGAACAGATACTGGTGAAATATGAAGTATATGCATATAGCAGTGTGCATTTGTAAGACTTTTGTTGATACCAACACAACCACTGGTAAACACCCATACATTCAGGGATGCAGTATCCAACACACTTGCAAAGGTCATCTGAACCTCATGGCAGATCAGCTTACAGCATTGCAAGCCATGCAGCTGTTGATGGATGAGTAACTGGCACAATCTATGCAAAGACAGCATCACAGTGGTGCATGGCACCACTGTTGTGCAAGTCACTTCACCACATGGCAGAGCACAATATACTAGTCCATGTCCTGCAGCTTCTTGTAGGTAGGCTAGTGGCACTATTTCTGCATAGAAACTAACACAAATTACCACATGTGCTACAGTTGTACACAAATATAGTATTACTACTGATCTCATTTAGCAGCATGCACTCTGACGATTTGACATTCACAGGCTGGAGGGAACACCAGTAATGTACATACTGAGTACTTGTGTGGAGGTACTGTACTCAATATTCCAGGATGGGTCTCTCCTTTGGTAGGGATGGTAATATGCTCATTTACTCTTGATGGATCCCATCTGTGGTAGTAATATTGCTGTGTGCAATATCCCAGGATAGATCATTCTTATGGTAGTGATTGTGCTGTGCTCAGTATAGCAGGATGGATCCCTTCTGTAGTACCAAGAGTGCTGTGATCAGTATCCTAGAATGGTTTCCTGCTGTGGTAGTAATGATGTTGTGTTTCATATCCCAAAATAGATCTGTTCTGTTGTAGGAATGGTTCTCTTCTCAGTATTCCAAGATGTATCCCCATATGATAGTGATAATACTGCGCTCAATATCCCAGGATGAATCCCTCCTTCGGAAATTATGGTGCTGGGATCAGTATCCTAGAATGAATCCCTCCTAAGATAGTGGTGGTGGTGATGTGCTCAGTATTCCAGGATTGATCCCTCCTATCATAAAGATGTCTTTGCTGCAGTGCTTTGTATCCCAAGATGGATACCCCTGTGGTAAAGATGACTGCGTGCTCATTACTCTAGGACAGATCCCTCCTGTGTAAAAGATGGTAGTGTGTTCAGTATCTTAGGACGGATCATTCATTTGGAAATGATGATGCTGGAGCTCTCATGTGGTAGATATGGTGCTGTGAATATTATCCCTGTTGCTTCTGTCCTCTGGTAGGGATGGTGCTGTGTTCAGTATTCTAGGATGTATTTCTCCTGGTTTAATTTCTTCAAGTCTTTTGAGTTGGTAATACCGTCATGAGAATGGACTCCATTCCTAAGTCAGGGTTCAATTAGAGTTCATGAAATTAGTATTGTTTCAGTCTGATATTAGCCAAGAGTGCTTCTCTCAGCACCTGCAAGGTGCCCAGAATCATCTCCTTCTATAAATCACATAGGGTTACATATATTGATAACATATCTAAGTACGACTGTAATTGTTTTATTTATTAGACCCATTGTTCCTATTACTATTGGAACTGTCTGGATATCTTCCCCATTGCTCTCATTTCTCCTTGCAGATCCTGATGTTTTATGACTTTATGTATCTCTGTATGTAAGACACTGTAATCACTGGGTGTATAATAATTTCAAAGATCAATGCTACTTTTGTCTTTTTAATGGACTACTATATCTGGTTTTCTCATATCTATGTTTTGAACTGTTGGTAATGGGTGATCTCATGCGATATAAACTTCATTCTCTATAATGCGTTGTGGTTCATGTTTCTTATGCTTCTTAGCTACTTCTATATTGTAGTGCTTGCACAATCCCCATTGCAACAGTCTTGCTAGATTATTGTATCTTTCAGTATATAGTCTGTCCTCCATAAGTGTGTCACACCCAGCAACAAGATGTGCAATTGCTTCCAGTTTTTTTTTATAGAGCCTGCATTTGTCTGTTTCTCCCACCTGATGGCTGACTGCAGCAATGCTGCTTGGTTGAAGTACATCAACCATGAATTATTAACCTGGCCCTAATTATTGTTTTCTTCTTCCTTCTTGCCTTTCACATAATAGAACCATAAAACATGCATCCTCTTAACATGCCTGTGCATGCCATATATTACCTGTGCATGGGACACATACCACCAGCCTTCCCTAGGTATTGATGCTGTTGCAACCCCTACCTGCTTTCTACCCAAGTAAAAAGAGAATTGTCTTTTTTAACTTCTCATTTCCTCTCCCCCATCTAACTCTACTGACTCCATGGGGTAGTCTGAAACCTGGGTTACTGGTAATGTGATTGGGCATCCTTCATCTGCTCCATGAACTTTTACCAAAACAGTATCTATTTTTGATAAAGCTTCATGTATGTGCAGCTTTTCATATCCATTATAACACAGAGAAAGATTAAGTTAAATAACTTGGCAGGTCTGACAAAAGTGCACACATCTGCATAACAGTTACTGACAATTACTTTCTGCATTGTTGTTTCATTAATTGGTGATAACACATGTCCCTCATTTTTTCCAGTCTAACATACTAAGTGTCAAGTAGCTTTTAAATGTGCTTCATTTTTCCTTAAAAGATTTGGACCACTGCAGCTGACCTGACTTCTCTTTGCAGAAATCTTCAGCTGTTTGCCAATTAGTAAGACATGAGGAGTTTGCATAGTGATGCCATTTCATTCTCTGTGATGTATTAGCTGATTATTTCTGATCTGCAATGGATACGTGTCATTAGGCATGATAACCCCATGAGATTTTCAGGATGCTTGTTCTATTTGGAAACCATCTTCATTCATTCATTTATGGGTACACTAAGCTACATGCTGAGTATATAACAGGCATGTGGAATAATATGTAGCTGAAATAATGTATTTTGCCATTTTTATTCAGCTGTCTTTAACTGAATATAAACTGAACAGTTTGCAAAGCTAATACCTTGATATTTTGTTACTCTTACTACAGAGAGAATTTCATAGAAGCTGGATACTTAATCTTTGTCTGCAATATATATCACATTTAAATTATTTAAACTGCATTTATGTCAGCTAAAGTGTATTAGCACGTGTTTGCAAAAAATCATTAACCTGGAAGTGCAATATGTGAAAATAAGGCAAACAGAAAAATATGACTACAAGTATGGGGTATTTTGAAGATATCATTCTCTGTTCCTCTAACAAAACTGATCACTTTTATGTTAACATCCCTGAATAATAATTTTTAGTCCTCATATTTTTTGGGAGAAGCAGCATACTCTTTTACCCTATGCACAAGGTCTGGAGTTGACTCCCTAGCATGATTTGGGTAAGACTGGTATAGCTGCACCTCAGTGGATATCATAGCACACTTTGATACTTAGCAGTTCCTGTCAGAATTAGCAACAATATTCCATCATTCATGTACAGACTTACTATAAACATTAGGTGGGAATAAATAAAATTTAATTGAATAATTTGATTTAATGAGATTCAAAATAGAACACATACTGTCACTGGTACCATCACAACAACAAAAGAACAATTATGATAAAGGATGTTTTAAAGTGAACACTTAGCCTTAGTCTAATTTCCATTAATGAAGAAGCCATGATATCTAAGTGGAAGTACATATTATCTACATATTATTTCTGAACTTTTCCATAAGACAATTCACTATCCCTCAATTTTTCCCTTCTCCATCAAGGGATATACACAGATAGCAACTTCATATTCGAGAGACAGCTGGCCAGAATGTCATGCGGATTCCTAGAAACAGATTAAACTAAGTGATCAACATGCCATTAAACAACCCACAAAGATTTACCAGTACACAGTTATTAATAATATACAAACACTCTTTGTAATGTCATTTATCAAATGACTTTCATTCACTAGACCTGTAACAGTTGATGTTATGTAGTCCTATCTCGCCTACATTCTTACCCATGGGTTCGGAGCCGAATATCAGCTCCGACTCGGCCGATTTTACTAGATCAAAGTCTCTCATTGGCTGGGATAAGAGGGTATCCCATGGTGCACTGCTCCATATCCCCAGATCTCGTTTGCCGCTTGTGTAGCTCGGAAGTGGTCTCACTTGGCTGTGGCTAAGTACCATCTTTTTTGCTATTCCTCTTTGAGAAATTTGTTAGTTCATAACCAAAAAGCTATTTTAATAGATATTTCTCATTGCTGATCGCTAAATTGTGTGTGATTTCTGTGTTTGAGTGTGATAGTTGTTTTTGGTATCCCTGACTGTTCCAGCGGGCTAGGCCCATTTTAGTTAGAGGACCTAGTCCTCCCCTCTGTTGTTGGATAAATCTTTGGTGTTATTGTATTCTGTCTGTGTAATCCATAGAAGAACCGTTTCACTTAGAGGTTCTTAGAGTGTGTCTAGTACTGTTTTCTGGTGTTTCCTAATTGTGTATGAACTGTTTCAGTCAGAAGTTCTCAGAGTGTGCTTAGTGCGGTTTTTCTGGTGTTCTAAATTGTGTTTCTCCCGCCCTTTTTGTAAGTTGCGTCCAGGTGTTTCATTATCGTTGATTATAAAATGTCCAAGGATCAGAAGGAGCATAAGCCTTCTGGCTTTAAAAAATGTTCCAAATGTGGATATAAAATGTCCATCACGGATGGACACTCTGTGTGTGTCTACTGCCTTGGAGCCATCCATTTACAGGAGTCATGTAGCTTTTGCCACGCGTTCAGCCCTAGGGTGCTCCAGGAGAGAAAACATAAACTGATATTAAAGGGACTTCTGAAACCGTCATTTGAGGAAGCTATAGACTCGGCTTCTAGTACTCAGTCAAAATCTAAATCTTCCAAGTCTAAGAAAAGGTCTCTGGCTCCATCTGCCACTTTGGAGCCTCCGGAGAAGATTACTGTTTTGGACTCTAAATCCGCATCCCCACTGTCCTCGGGGCCGCAGGATGTATCAGTGTTAACTGAATCGGCGTCGGCTCCTATTTTTCTCGAACCCATTTGGAGCCGGTCGCCCAGTGTGAGGCATGGTTCACCAGACAAGAGATCCCAATCTCCATCGCTCTCCTCCAAATCCTCCAGGCTTTCTGATTTGGATGTGCAGAGGCTCCTGCAGTTGCCGGTGTTGGCCAAATTGTTCTCGGCTCCGACCCACTCGGCTCCAGAGCCAATTCCTATGACCGTTTCAATGATTCCTCCTCCAAGCACATCCTTGTTGTTGGAGCCCTCTGGGTCTATCGGTGCCGACCTCGGCTCCGACCATGTCGGTTCCGTCCACAGAGTTGGAGACTCGGATCTCTTCGGTCAGGCCCGAGGGGGATACTTCGGGACATCTGTCGGTTCCGAGTCTCCCACTCGGTACATCAGCTCGGGGGACCCCAGTCCCGGTCATGGCCTCGGAGGCCGGTCGGTCCTCGGACTCGGGGGGGGACCTGCCTTTGAGGCCATATGGAGTGTGCTGGCCAGACTGTCAGCAGCATCACCCGGTTCGGTCATTCCGTCCCCCACCACTCCAGTGAGAGCTTCTGACACTCACGTATCCATGGACAGTAGAGCGCCAGGCTTTAAGGATACCCCCATGAGTGGTCCCCAACTTTCTGAGGGTCTCCCAGAGTCCGTGCCTGAGGAGCCTCCTAGAAAGAAATTGTGCAAGAGGAAGCACATAGACTCCCAGGATGAGTCTCTCACCTCTGATACTGACCTCAAAGAATCGGAAGGGTCCCCCAAGTCTTCCTCTGATGATGTTTCCTTCTCCGATATCCTGGAGATACTGAAACAAAGAGGAGACTGGCCTTCCAAAACTCCTTCCGAGGAGGAGTCAGTGTTCCTTAAGGCTTTTGGTGCTCAACCCTCCGCCTCCTGGGTGTCTCCACCCTTTGACGAACTTCTTGACCTCATTTGTCAAAGGGTGTGGGAAAACCCTGATTCTGTGGAGCCCGTGCCCAGGCGTCCCAACAAATTCCTATCCACACCCCAGGGAAAAGAGTTTCTGTCAAAAGGAGTCCCTGTAGATGCCATGGTGGTGGCGGCAGCCACCCAGAAGGAAGTTGCAGAGTCTTCCTCATCGGTCCATCCTCCTAACAAGGAGTCTAGGACCATGGACCGGTACGGGAAGTGTACCCTATCTTCAGCAACTTTCACTTTATGGTCGCTGAATTATTTGTCTCACTTCACTCGGCTCCAGAGAGATTTCTTCAAAGAGTTGGGAGATACTCTTGCGGATAACATACCTGAGGCGGTGGCTCAGATGGTCAACGCACAGATTTCTACCCACAACTCCATCGCTAACTCGTCCATGTGGCTCATTTCGTATGCAGCCGAGGGCAGCGAGCTCAGGGGTCGCCCTTAGAAGGCAAGCCTGGCTGCGCCTGTGTCATTTCGCAGAGGCTTTCAAGTCTTCCTTCACTGACGCCCCATTTGACGGTTCCTCCTTGTTTGGGACCAAAGTGAAAGACACCCTCACCAGGTGTGAGCAAGAGGGAAAGACTCTGTCTGCTGTAGGGTTCCGTTTTTCCTTTCCTTCTACGCCTTATCCCAAGGCCCAGCGGGGGGGAGGGATGTGGTTCAAGAAATCACAGAGGTTTTTCCCTGCCGCACAAGGTGAACCCCCTCCAGAGGCAGGGGAGGGGGGGTTACTCAGGGAGATGTCACCCCAGAGGCAGAGGGGCCCCCCACAATTCCGGACACTGCAACTCCTTCCGTGGCTCTCCATACTCTCATTCCTGAGGGTGTGCCCGGCTGCGCTTATCCGCAGCCAGTCGGGGGTTGAATTTCCTTATATCCAGAAGCCTGGGACAGCATTACCCAGGACCGATGGGTATTAAGGATAATTTCCGGAGGTTACCTCATCCCATTCTCTTCAGTACCCCCGCCAATAAGAAAAATCCCAGACGTTCCACCCATTCAAAGGGATCAAGCAGCCTCAGAGGTCTCTCAGCTGCTAGAAAAAGGAGCCATCCAACGAGTCCCCTCAGACCAAATCGGATTAGGGACTTACTCAAGATTCTTTTTGGTGCCAAAAAGAACAGGGGGACCTGAGACCCATCCTAGATCGCAGTCAACTCAACAATTACATACACAAGTCCAAGTTCTATATGGTCACACTACAATCGATTCTCCCATTGTTGGGAGAGGAAGTATGGATGTGCTCCATCGATCTCAAGGATGCTTACTACCATGTCAAAATGGACAGAGCATCCAGGAGTCACCTACACTTCCAGTTGGGAGCCAGTCACTTCCAGTTTCGAGCTCTGCTCTTTGGTCTCACCACAGCCCCCAGGGTGTTCACCAAATGTATGGCAGTGGTGACGGCTCACTTGAGACGTCAGGGATTCCAGGTGTTTCCGTACCTGGACGACTGGCTCCTTACCGCCCCCACCAGGCATCAACTAGTTCAGACCAGGGATGTTACCATCAGTCTATGTCACCAATTGGGCATAAAAATAAACTGGGAAAAATCTGCCTTATTGCCCTCACAGCATGTCACCTTTATAGGAGCAGAGTTGGACACAATTCGAATGTGAGCATTCTTACCACAAGAAAGGATCACAGTATTGCAATAACAAATACACATGCTGATGCCCCTGAGACAAGCGAAGGCAAGACTGGTTCTACAATTCCTAGGGACCATGGCGGCAACTATCATGTTGGTCCCTGTAGCGAGATTACACATGAGACTTCTTCAATGGCTCCTCTTTGTCCAATGGTCTCTCCAAAGACTCCCACTATCTCATCCCATCTTACTCACAGACAGGTGCAAGCAGGACCTTCGTTGGTGGCTGTGCACCAACAATTTGAATGGGGGAAAGCCCTTCGTTCATCCCATCCCTGTTGCCACGGTGACCATGGACACCTCCCAGATTGGGGGGGGGCATTATCTCGGCAGGACAGTCCAAGGCACGTGGCAGGAACACGAGATACATTTGCATATAAACGTCCTGGGGATGACAGCAGTGCTTCTTGTGTTGCAGGCACTTCAGGAAGTTCTTCCTCTAGGGACTATTGCGATACACTCAGACAACATGTCAGTAGAGTGGTATCTCAACAAGCAAGGGGGAACCCGGTCTTACCCCCTATGCAGAGAGGCTATGCGAGTGTGGCATTGGGCAATAGCTTCCCAATGGTTTCTGGTGGCAATGCACATTCCAGGGAAGTCCAATGTAATAGCGGACAGGCTAAGCAGAGCGATACTTATGCCTTACTAGTGGTCCCTGAATCGCCTGGTTGCAGAGCAAATCTTCAGCAGATGGGGTCAGCCTTGCTGCGACCTTTTTGCCAGCCCTCTCAATGCGAAATGCAGCAACTACTTCACTCTGATCCCCCCACAGGGGGAATCACCCAGGGACGCTCTGGATCATGACTGGCCCTCCGGTCTGCTTTATGCCTTCCATCTGTTTTCCCCTTCTCTCAAGAGTGATTCAGAAAGCGCAATCCTTGGGAAGCAGAATGATTCTGATTGCCCCACACTGGCCTCATCAAGTATGGTTCCCCTTTCTTCAACCATACATTGTGGACCCTCCTTGGATTCTGGACCCTCTACCAGATTTACTGACACACGTCGGGACAATTCCACCCCTCTCTGAGAACACTCCGGTTGACAGCCTGGCTACTCCACTTCCATCGCTAGTCAGACGTCATAATGTTTCACCAGAAGTGGTCCATATATTATCGTCCTCTCATAAGCCATCCACTAGAAAGATTTACTCTAGTAAATGGAAAAGGTTCTCTATCTAGGCTCATACTAGAGGCATTGATCCTTACACAGCTCCAATAGATTCAGTTCTGGAGTTCTTGTCTATGCTGTTCTATCAGGGGTCCGCATCAGCCACCATCAAAGTTCAGCTGGCAGTGATATCTAATTTCCACGTAGCGAATGAACCTAGTCTTATGGCACACAGACTATGCAAAGCATTCCTTAAAGGTACCCTGTTGCTTCGTCCCCCAGTGTCCGAACCTGTCATGCCCTGGGATCTCAATTTTGTTCTTCAAGCCCTGACTCTACCACCATTTGAACCTGAAGCTACCTGTGAATTAAAACTCTTGACATGGAAAACAGCTTTCTTAATAGCAGTCACTTCAGCAAGGCTGGTCTCAGAAATTCAAGCCCTCTCCATCAAACCCCCATATTTGATCTTCCATAAAGATAGGGTCTCTCTTAGACCAACCCTTTGTTCCTTCCTAAAGTGGCTTCCGTGTCTAACATGAATGAGTCCATTGAGCTGCCGGTGTTCTTCCCCCACTTTTCTAACAAGGCAGAGTTTAGATTTCACCAATTGGATGTACATAGACAGTTACGCTTCTATTTACACCGGACAAAAGATATCCGGAAATCTGACCAACTCTTTGTCTCCTTTTCGGAAAACCGTTTGGGTTCTCCGGTATCCAAGGTCACGCTGTCTAGATGGATAGCCAGTTGTATCTCTTTCATCTATCAGGCAGGAGGAAAAAATTTGCCATTTCCAGTCAAGGCACATTCTACGCGGGCTGTTTCCACATCCACAGCCTATCAAGCTAGATTGTCAATGGATGATATATGTGCTGCAGCTACTTGGGCTTCTCCTCACACCTTTGTTTCTCATTACAAATTGGACGTGGTCTCCAGGGGCAGATCTTCCTTTGGCTCCACAGTTCTCAGGAGTATTTTCCTATGAGCCACCCAGGATGTAGGTGCCAGGGACACTATCCCACGGGTAAGAATGTAGGCGAGATAGGACTACATAACATCAAGAAGTTATGTACTCACCATAACATTCGATATATGTAGTCCATCTCGCCTCACATTCTTACTTACCATCCCACCTTCCACCTGCCTGGAGGATTTGGAGGTTAGGTTGTCACCTGCAGAGTCCCTTTGATTAGTGACTGTTTATATGGATGTGAGGTGTGTATGAAGTACATATGTTGTTTCGCAGCAAACTAGATCTGGGGATATGGAGCAGTGCACCATGGGATACCCTCTTAGCCCAGCCAATGAGAGACTTTGATGTAGTAAAATCGGCCAAGCTCTGAACCCACGGGTAAGAATGTGAGGCGAGATGGACTACATACATCGAACGTTATGGTGAGTACATAACTTCTTGTTTGCACTGTCATAAAATGTAACATTTCCACTTCACAGCATCTACTATCAGAAAACATGACATTCTGACATTTTGTAATCCTCTTAGATTCTGGCAGGCAGAGGTTCAGAGTCTTTGAAGTTACTCATTTTTTTTTTACTCAGAAGATAAAGTTCCTTTAACTATACACGTTCCCAGCATCAGAAGCTGCTGATTATTTGTTCATGATTACTGCTGCTCATCATAAAGGACTGGGTGGGGCTCTGCCCTTGCAAAAATGATATTCAGGTGCATGGATAAGACCTGAAATTATTTTAACTGGTGGTATGATTAACTGAAGATGCTTAGCTGTACTGTGCAGGACTATAAACACTCTGTTTTATAAAGCATTAACATTTGTTTTGGTGAAAAAAAATGTTAATCCATATTATGCAGACATTATGTACCTGTAATTAAGATACAAAACAATGAGGTAGAAGGCATGTTACTTTCCATTCACTCATCAAGGTTCATCTTGATGGATTTGAGGGTATCATTCTGTTTAACATGTATGGGAATTTAGTCCAGAGAGGGAATGCTGGTGAAAATTTATATCCTTTGTTCTACTGTCTACGCAGCTGCTTGTTTTGCAAAGATGTAACAGATGAAGGATGGTTGGGTTCTTAATAGCATAGAATGCACTCAGATTTTCACTTAAGAGTCTCTACTCTTTTCACGTAAAGTCTAGAGACAGGGTTTCAAGCCTATTTTGGTAGTTGGGGTTCTTTATATAAGTATTTTTAATTAGAAATTGCTGGAGTCTTTCTTGTAATGTGGTGTGTCTAAAGAGGTACATAACAAAGAGAGAACTGAATTCTGCAGTTGATCTAACTAGCGATGAGTACAGAGAGATAACTTCTTTCATCCTAAATGAGATATCTTTACATATGGGAGGTTGCCATAATGGTTAAGATGGTTACCTTAAAACACACAAGGTTCAAGGTTTGATTCTCACATGGGGTAATTGGCTAGGCTTAAAAATGGTCCACAGGGGCAGTTAGCCTAGTACTAATCTATGAACCTGTGATTCAGTCTTCCGAATATTCAATCTAATGGTGTCGATTTATGTTAATTTCAGACTTTACCTTCAACAACTGGAGAGGCTGCGAAAGTACCTCACAAAGAGGATCCTAGGCCTTAAACACTTGTCCTACATGGACAGACTCAAAAATCTCCAACTATTCTCTGTCTCATATCGCCTACTTAGAGGCAATCTCTGCTTGACTTATAAAGCCATGTCTGACCCAGCTCTGTTGGAAATGCTACATCTAAAGAAATCCCAATTCCTCCACACCACACACTCCAGAGACCTCAACCTCATTACCACAATCAACAGAACTTGCTGGAGGGACAGGTTCATAACCCAGAGACTGCCCATGCTATAGAATAGAGTTCCCTAACATGTCAAACAGAGCACCTCGCTAGCCCTCTTCAAGAGAAATCTTGATGAGTGGATGGGAAATAGAAAATTCACCCCAGGGATCACTCCAGTGGGTCTACTCGACAGAGGTACTGGAAACTAAGGTCGGGTGGCACGATGCCAAGGTAAACCTATGGGCTAGGCTTATAAAGGCTGCAGGGCCATTAGCCTAGTACACAACTATGAATCTATGAACCTATATCAGTTGTGCTAAACAGAAGAATTTCTTGACTACTAAGGCTGCATATGGTAGTCAAAGAACAGTGAGCTGTTGACCAGAGTGCCAAGATGTAAAACTACTGAATCAGTATGGAATGGGGTCCTGTCTATAATACAAGCTGAAGATGACAGTTTTTTAAAAAATGTAACAACACTGCACATGTCATTGCATTTCATTTTAGACATTTTTTAGTACACCATTGGTTTGTAAAGATTAATTCTTTCTTTAGTGATACTGTATCAAGAGATGCTCAGACAGTAACACCTAGCTTGCAGCTGCTGGCAAACTTTGTTAGCTGCACGTTCATATATTCATAGGTAGGTACTAGGCTATCAGCCCAAGGGTCTACATAAGCCTAGCCAACAAGGTTCCCTCAAGAAAGTTATTTTCCTGTGCCACTGTCGAGCAGAGACACAGAAGTGATCCTCAGGGTGTATTTCCTATTTCCCATCCACTCATCAAGATTTTTCTTGAAGAGTGCTAATGAAGAACTTTGCTTGACATAGATGGGTAGCCTGTTCCAGAGTATGGGAAGTCTCTGGGACAGGAATCTATCCCTCCAGCATGTCCTGTTTATTGTGGTGACAAGGTTTAGGTCCCTAGACCATGTAGCTCGGAGGGATTGGGATTTATTTAGGTGTAGCATGTCCAACAGCTCTGGGTTTGACATAGCTTTATATGTCAGGCAGAGATCACCTCGGAGTAGGCGATATGCTACGGAGGAAAGCTGGAGTTTTTTGAGGCGGTCAGTGTAGAGCATTTGTTTGAGGCCAGTAATCCTCTTTGTGAGGTACTTATGTGGCCTTTCCAGCTGCTGCAGTTGTCTTGCGAGGTACATTCCAAAAGGGGGCATTGTACTCTATAATAGGTCCAATGAGTGTCGAGTAGAGGGGAACAATGACCTGTTTTTTTCTGGATGAGAAACCTTTTATGGTGAGGTGTGCCACATAGAAGGACTTCCTGACTACTGTGGCGATGCGACTATCAAAGGAGAGACTACTGTCCACCTGGGTCCCAAGGTCTCTTATCTGAGTTTATGGTTCAGAGTTTGCAGAAATTTGTGCCAAAAAAGGAGGGGAGCAAGCACTGAGCCATTAGGTATACTACTAATTACTTTTTTGCTTATTGAGGAGTCATCTGTTATTTTAACTGTGTGGATTCTATCTTTCCATCAATTTGCTATCCACCTTACCACATGAGGATCTGCATTTAGTCATCTTACTTATTTACAATGCCAATATAGGGGATGGTGTCAAGTGCCTTGGCTATATCCATATGAACTATGTAGTCATTACCTTTGTGACCATCTTTAAGACATTTACTAAATTAAGTTTATATGACCTCCCTTTGATAAAAACAAACTGCTGAGGATCTAGGTTTATGAGATTTTTAATATCATAATTTATGAAGTCAGATATGATGTGCTCTATGGCCTTGCAGATTAGATGTGTTAAGCTGATGAGTCTTTAGTTCCTGGGTTCTGTGAGTCAGGGGTGTACCCTTTCTCCTTTCTTGTTCATTTGAGAGTATAATGCCTTACACAGAGGCCCCACAATTTGATATGAGGCTTTTCTTAGAGACTGAGTCAGAGTTGCTTCCCTTCTCCTTTCCTGTGCAGTTGCTTTCTACTTTCTAGAACACTAAGTGGAATAGATCTAGCAAAATGAAAGAAGTAAGGGGGGTTAAGTCAAGTGCTGTGGAATTCAAAGTATTAGCTTATGTGGATGATACATTGCTATACATAACATCCTCTAAGGAAATCCTACGTAAACTGAAAAGGGGCTTGAATATGTTTTCTAAGGTTTTAATTTAGAACATCAGATACTGAACATCTCAAATATGCATACTTGGTCCTTTATTAAGTATTTATATGAGCCATTGTTGCCACAGAAATAGTGAGGATGGATAGAAAATCATGGATTTGTGTATTTAGGCATCAGACTTTCTGTAAGAGAGGGATAATTATTTCAGAACAAACTAAACAAGGTCAAAAATGATTTCTCTGAGATACAGGAGAAAGGGTGAACCTATCTCTGTCATCCCAAGGTAGAACAGTTGTCCTTTAGACAGTAATTTTGCCTAACCTGCTGTTTATCCTGATGTTGTTAAACCCTTTTTTGCCATTAGGATGAATCAAAATAGTAAATAAGGAATATAATAGGTTTATACAAAGTGGGCCTACTAAGGCAAGGTTGAATTTTGAAAAACAGCTAAGTGAAGTGGAGTTTATCACTTTGCAGGCTACCTGTCGAAATGGCTGGGGGGGGGGGGGGAGTAACACTCAACAACAGACCTAGATAAAAGGTAAAATGTGGAAAACAGACGGTGGTATACTGTAGTAGGAAGTGCTGCCACAAAAGTCCCTTAAATATTTAGGCAGAAAAGATAGTCTAATCAGGCTTAGGGACAAAGCATCTGCTGTATAAATATGGCAGTTGGTCAGATGGCTAGGAGATTGACTGTGTAGGCAAATTACTGCTTGAATCAGAAGATGTTAATAACAAAAATTAAAAAAAAATGATTATGATGATTTATAGTTGAGAAGGGTTGGCCAAGAGAATATAAAGACTTGCTGTTCAGAAATATGTGGAGGAATGTTTGGGTGATCACATTTCAGAAGCTGAGGATTGAGTATTTCAGAATAATAGTCATAACCTTACAGTGATTCCATCTAAACTATAGAATCACAGGCTGGGAACATGGGTAAAAATGAGCATTTCAGAGATTGTTAATCTGCTTCCTGTGGCCTAGAGTTTGATTCCCTTATCCAGCATTTACTGACTGAGTGACTCTGAGCAAGTCACTTAACCAGACAGACAGTACTCCTGGGCTGAGTCTGAAAAAGAACCACATGGCATGTGAATTAGTGCTCTGCCTCTGTTAACAAAAAGAAAGAAAGAAAGAAAAAAAAGTTTGGGGAAAAAGGGAAGAAATCTTTCCCAGTTTCCCAGAGAAACTGCATGAGGAAATACATTTACAGTTATGGTAATGTGCATCAGAGCAAATGGTATGACTGCCTGTTTTGGAGAGGTGGGAGGTGAGCAAGAACTGATGAGGTGAGGGTAAGTGGTATGTGGTGAGACTGACAAGAATGCTGAAAGCAAAAAGGGCTACTTGTAAGTTAACATATTCAGCATAGATCATACTCATGGCCTTCCCTATATGAAGATTGATACAAGATGCCAGCTCTGATAAATGTAAAACTTTAAAGGCAGACTTCTCTTGCATGTTTTGAATTTTCAATAATATATAATTCTGGAAAGATGTTAAAAAAGGGTGATGGGAGAACAGATGCAGAGACTGAAGTATATCTTCACTTCTGTGTTTAGTGGGACCAGGATTATAGCTATAAAAGACAGAAAAGTAAATCATAATCTTGATGATTCTGACCATTACTAAGATGACAACTGTCAGGAACTGATGGAAGAGACAAATGGATATTTTAAAGAATGGATGATGATTTATAAAGTGATGCTGAATGTTGAGGAATGGAATGCATGGGCAATGGATAAATTCACTGAAGAGCAGAGAAGAGGCTTGGCAGATGTGGAAGAGCTTCTGGCATGATATATATGTTTTGCCAAGCACATTTTGTTGGGGAGTGATCTTTGTTTCTAAGAATTCTGTGGTACATTGATTAGTCTAGGGCAGAAAAACATTGGCTCTTGCAAATAGCTAGTGTTTTTATTAGCAGGCTTATAGAATCTGAGCAGTGAAAGTAATAGGGTTTATGTATTAACGGTGACTTGCCAAAAGGATGATTTTCCTTTGCTTTGACTGTAGCTTTGATAAATATGCATTCTTAATGGCACTTTTAAAGTTTTAAGTTTATGTTTTATTGATATTTTGCATTTGAATTAGAATGTTTAAAGAAATATATAAAAGTAAAGAAGACAACAGAATTCTGAATTTTAGAGTAAGTAAAACAGGGTAACAAAATGGTTTATTGCATAATTTTGTTTCAGTTGGGGTAGAAATAAATATTTATGTGACAGTTAATGATCATTTCTTCCTACATTGGTATGAAACAGGAATCAATATCCATAGCATGCAGTTGTTCTTTTCTAGAGTCTCTCTTCTTCTGAATTCTTTCACAGGAAGTTATTTAGGTCATCTCACAGTAGTACACAGTGTTTTTTTTCTTACTGTAACAAAACCTAGAGCATACCTTTCAGCCTCTTAGAACAAGAAATCTGGACAAAGCCATAAATAATGGGGGACATAGGCTTAAAAATAGGGACAATTTTAAATATTGCTCTTACAATCTTAGAACATTGTTATAATAAAAGGTTTTCCAATAGCATGAATTTTCTAAAGAGCATGAAGTCTGAAACTCAAATACATGCCATTATTTTCTGACTTCAATCATTAACGATTTGCAAATGATTTGCCAGAAAACTACAATTTATGAAAAATGGACCAAAAATAAGAGGCAAAAATCTGAACATTCTGCAAAAATATGTACAGTTGAGAGGCATGACCTGGAGTCAGAGTTATCAAGCTTTTGCTCCAGCCTACAGTGAACTTAGCATTTCTATCCATTGTCCATGCATTCAGTTCCTCTAGCTTGATTGTCACTTTATAATTCATCGTCCATCCTTTACTGTATCTACTTGTTTCTTGCCCATGCAGAGGGTGTCAAGGCAGACCCTCATGCTGTTAGGACAGGGGCCGCACCCAGAAAAGTGGCAATGATGGTGCAAGTGCAAGAAAAAGGGAATACACAACTCTTTAGGGCCTTTTGTATGATACCATTCACTAGGAGGTACCCAGCCAACTAAGAATAGGTGGCAGATGGCTAACCTCTAGAAAGGAGGAGCATCCCATAGGATGCTATTGGTTATAGCTCAGCTCTGTTAAACTGGGGAAATAAATGGACAGACTAGCTATCAATGCATGGTGTTTGGCATCCAGCAAGGAAAAAAAAGCTCAAATAAAAAGTATAAATATTAAATATGAGTCATAATAAAGGACATTAAAGAGCAAATGGAAATAGTAGGTGCTTATAACTTAGAGCGCAAGTGCCATCAGTGGCATATCTAATTACATATTCAACTTCAATACCAGGAAGATCAAAAGGCTATGTTTTCCGTCTTCATATTAGGTGATTAGATCCATATTCCAAAGAGACACATTAGTAGGCCACTAAATTCTTCATGCGCTGTGTAGCTGAAATGTGAAGGAGTCCATCAACCTCAGCTGGTTGCAGCTTAGGTGGGTGTTAAAGACCAAATGACACTTAATGAAAAAGTGGAGAAATATCTCCATTGCCCTGTCCAGACTATTCAACACATGTCTCCTCTAGATCAGTCCACTCAGAAAATAAGAAAATAAACAAATAAATGAATAATCAAACAAACAAAAGACAGACAAGAAGCAGTTCACTTGCATCTAAGAGATTAAACAGATTTAAAATCTAAATGTTTAGGATCACAGAGGAGTAATCATTACCTTATGTCCATTTCTTATTTGCCCACACCATGCTGCCTTCCGTTCTGACAGGGTCACCTTTTGCATTATTTTTCTTGTCCATTTCAGACTTTCCACTCTGCCAGAGTCACTTTTCAGAGACATTTTTTCAAGAGGCGAAAGGCAAATAAAATGTTACTGATTTAGGACTTGACAAAAATATACTGGACAAGCAGAAATTATGAGATGAGAGACTATCGGCCACCTAGAACTAGAACAGACCATTTTTCCCATCCATACAGCAACAGAACAAGAAATAGCTTTAACATATTACTTGTGCCACTTTCCTAAAGTAATAAATACCTGAGCATGAATGAATTTTGTACCCCAAACTTGTGTCCCTTCTTCTAGGTAATGTAAGTTGTAAGTGATAGTCAAGTTCTTTCTTCAACAATCAGCACTTTGGTAAACTGAAGTTTTCCCACAGAAAAAAAAGAAATTTAAGAACTTCATTACCAGCCCAAATTTAGGAAACTAATCTTTCATTTAATATCCGTATGTTCATTAACAGATTTAATATGAGCATATACATTAAGTAATAGTTCTCATAGGAAAATGACAAGAATTTTTTTAAATAGCACGTGGTACTGTTAAAACTGAAAACCAGGCTGTAATAAAGTGAATACTGCTTTTATTGTTTCTGAAGTAAAAGTGTAAAAACAGATTGCAGCTTAGGAAAAGATATTAGCAACAGGAAACTGACAGCCTCTGAAATGGGGAAAATTAAGGAGGTACTATAAATATTTCTCTGAAGTGTACACTATACTTATTTTCATTTTAAAAACTCCAGATCCAAAAAACAAAACACATAAAGTTATGGAGCAACACAGTAATGGCCACCCATTCCCACAAAGTCAGTTAATATTTTGCATTGTGTGCAACAAGCAAAATTCTGAAATACTTCATTCACAAACTTTTCTTGAAGTGTGAAAAAAGATCTGAACATTCTGAAATGGAAATTGGTGGCAATAGTTGTGCTGTTACTGGCTCCTGTGACCTGAATGTCCAGAATAGCTCATGGATTATTAAATTACGCCATGCATCCACATTTTTATATGGATCCTGGGCAGCTCATGATACTGGCTGACGAGCTGTAGCCCACAGTCACATTCATAGAGTTCTGAGGAGATCTGTGTCTGTAAAAGAAATTGGCTTATTCCTTTTGCCAGGCTGTTTTCAAAGCAGCATGCCTTGGGGTGTTGCAACTTCAGTCTCACCAATCCACACAGCTGGTGAGGTTGTCTGAAAAGTTAATAAGTGTCTCACTGGGCTGCTGCATGAAGCAGTGAGGAGCCTTTTCTATTGGCTCAGGCTGTCTCAGTTGACTGAGACAGCTCAAGACTGAAAACAAAAGTTTGGCATAGTGTAAGCTAACAGGTAGGAAAGTTGGGGGTGTCTCTCTTAACTGGTCCTGATTTTGCCACATTATTTTTTTCTGTACTAAAGACGTTCAGTTTTTCCCGGTTAGGGGTCGCCACTGTGGAACTCCGGTCCGCTCATATTTGGCAGTAGATTTTTACAATGCCAAGTTGCCAGCCCGACGCCCAAGCTTCAACGAAGGCACGCCCATTCACGCTCGCACCTATCTGCATATCTTTTAACGTCACCCGACAGCAGGGAGGAGATGCAGACTCCACACAGAAGGTGCTCCAGCCAAGAATCGAATGGGAGAACCTCTTGCTGTGAGGCGACAACGCTAACTGCTGCACCACTGCGGCTTCTGTATCATTCTGGTAAATCTCTGAGAATTACAGTCAGTCAATAAAGCCAGCATTAATGTTTTATACTTTTGTTCATAAAATGTATGCTGATGGAAAACCTCTTTCTCTAGTAACATTTTATTTGAATTATATTTAAACAATTGTTCCTGATCTGGAGTTTGTGTCCCTTCATTATTGTTGGATTTGTCCAGAATTCTTGAGCAAAGAATTTGAGAGATATAGTTGTGGGGTTGGGGGCATAAAAAGTCTTTACTGTTTCTGATCTTTGTCTCACATTTTGGCCTTTTTTCTTATAAAATGTGTGGTGCTTTGGCAAATCAGTGAGGATTGCAGTTACTAAATAAAGTATAGTTCTGTAAGTAAACTTTGCATAACAGTAGATGTTTGAATGATCACTACTGCAGTAGCCTTAGCTATATGGGTTATATTCTGCCAAGGATATAACAGCCGGCCAGCTTCCAAAGTTCAGGATACCTTCCACATGCCCAAACTGTCTGGCAGCTCAAGCTGAGGTGACTAAAAACAAGTTTGGGCATCAAGACCTTCAGGGCTTTCCTGCCAACAGAGAATGGGAGGCTGAGCCCTGAAATGACAATGCTAGGAAGACCAAAAAACATAAATAGCCAAACCCTGGCATACAAAGCACACCAAGAAACAAGATGTATGGAGGAAGGGAGTGGCTACTGCAGCAGTGATCATCATTTGAACATCTACTGTTACGGTAAATTGACTTACACAACTGTACTATGTTCTTCAAGTTGATCATTGCTGCCATCACCCTAACTATATAGGTAGATTACCTTAGCTTACATTTGGGAGATCAAAGGACAGACTCCAGGAGCCCCTGGAGAATGGTCCTTGCAAAGCCTAATCTCGACTTAGAGGAGCAATCAAGCTTATAGTGCTTTTGTAAAAGTATGTATGGAGAACCAAGTTGCAGTTTCTAGAATACTTGTAGAATTCAACTCTTTCCAAAAAAACCATAGATGAAGCCAAGGCCCTGATTGAGTGGGCCCTGACTCTGCCTGGAATATTTTTATTGTAGTGAGCATAACAAAAAGCACTAGCCGTAGGCAACCATTCAGAAATACACTGTTTTGATACATGTTATCCCTTTTCTATCTTCACAGGAAACAAACAAAACCATGGAGATGAATAGTTTGGCTTAAAATACTCTTGGATACTACTTTAGGTATAAAAGCAGGATTAGTTCTCAATGAAAGCCTGTCCCTGTGGAAAACGAGATAGGGTTGACTCAGCATAAGAGCTTGCAACTCAGATATATTTCTTGCAGAGGTCAGAGCAATCAGAGAAACTGTTTGTCATGTTAAGAACCTCATGTCAGCCAGGTTAGCTGGTTGAAATGAAGCAAGTGTTAGCTTCCCTATCACAAAATTAAGATCCCAAGGAGGGATTACTATTTTTTAGGCCTCTTATGCAAAATACCTTTCAGAAAAATTTTAACATGAGAATGTATTGAAAGATGCAGATCCATGGGCATATATGCTGAAATAGCAGATAAATGAACCGTGATAGAGGAGTAAGAAATATAATAGTACAGTAACACGTACACACACACACAAACACACACACACACACACACACACACACACACACACACACACACACACACACACACACTGTAAAACCAGAGAACAACTAGCCCCGAATGGTGCTGGTTATATTGTTTCCACCAACTAGAAAACCTTTTTCTTTTGCTATTGTATAATTTTCTAGTAGCAGGCTTTCTTGCCTCCATTAGTACCTGCTGCACATCCTCAGTAAACACGTGCCTAAAAGGAATTAAGACACTATCATCCAGGTAGTAAATTGAAGTTGATTGGTGTTGGGGTGTATCACACACTGCGTTTTTAGGGGCAGCTGTCAGAAAATTACAGGCAGTAACACACACATCCTCCAAGGCTGAAAGAACTGGAGGAATGGGTGCAGGTTCTAGAACTTCCTTCTGCAAGAGCTCATAGTATTTTCTGACGGACTGAGAAACCTCAGCTTTCTCCCACTAAAAACACTTGCACATTCTAGAAATAGTCTCAGAGAAAGAGAATCCCCCCACAGGAAGAGTGAGGGACTGAGCTCTCCCTTGAATCTGAATCAGAAATCTAAGGTGAAAACCCTGTATCTGTAACTTCATCCTCCTGTCCAGATTCAGAATCTTAAATCTCTTCAAGAAAGGAGGTTTCTGTCTTTCTTTTAGCAGATACTACTTTACAAGAAGAATCAGTAGTCTGAATTAAACACTGAGCACGACCCAGTAAACTACTCATGCCTAAGAACATTTGAGAAGGAGTTTTGTTTTGTTTTTTGTTTCTTTTTGGCAGGAAAACTGGGACCAACAGCATTATTAATGGCAGCTGCTCCCTAAGGGATGGACACAGCATTCTGATAAAACAGGGAAGCCTTCCTAGTTAACTGTCTCAGGACTGACAAGAGTGGCTCTCCTTAGTCCACTGAGGGGACCCCAACAGCTGTAGAGGACATGGCTAACCCCCAGTCTATAGTGTCTGTTGGTGTTACACTAGAGGATTCTGGGGTAAAAGATGAGATGTCAGAGATACAACTAATGGCTACAGTGGAGTCACCCACCTGCGGCTGTGGCAAACTGGTAGCCTGCTGTGATGTCAAATACTTTTGCTTAACTTTTTCTGTTTGTGGCTGGAAGAAGAACTGACATTGAGACCAACAGATTGTTCCATGTTCAAGCTGGAAATGGAGTCTCTTTCCAGGGAAAACGAGCAGCAAATGCTGGTCAAAACTACAATTTTTATTTTTTTATTTTTATTTTACCTTTGTTAACCGGGAAAGTCCGACTGGACACAGGTGCATTTTCAGCAGAGGCTCGGGGAGATAAGCTCCAAACAACACATACATAGAATAACAGGCAATTACATGGAACATTTGTTTCATGTTATGAGAGCTTTTATTGCATACACAAGGAGATGATACATACAGTGTGGAATACATTAAATTAACAGTCCATAGAAAAGTCAAACATTGAGGTTTAGAGTGTAAAAAGACATCTACTCAAAAGACCTAAAAGGAGGCAGAATTTAGTAATCAGGAGACAGACTGTCTAAGAGTAGTTGGGGTACAGATGAATTATATTTTTAAGGATTAGCCTGGTGAATGGCATGAGCATAGCCAATTATTCTGCAAATGTTTTTTTCAGGAGTTTTTTAAACTGAGTAGTGGAGGTGGTAGAGGTTGCATGGCTTGGTAGGGTGTTCCATTTTTTGGCAATGGTGCTAGCAAAAAGGGATTTACCAAAATCATTTCTGTGCTTGATGACTGTTATGAGGTTTTGGTTGCTGGATCTAATGTTCTAGTGGGGATGTGTGGTTGTATAAGTTGTTGTAGTGCAGGGGTTAGGTTGGGAAAGTAGTAGAGTTTGTAAGCAGTAGATAGTTGGTTGAGTAGTAGCATATGAGGTAGCTCCAACCAGTTGACTTGCTTAAGTGACAGACAGTGATGGGTCCTATAAGGGATTCGGTAGCAAATTTAGCAATTTTGTTGTAACAAGATTCCATTTTATTTAGGTCAGTTTGCCAGAGATTAGTTAAGATGGGAGAGGCATATAAGAGGATGGATAGGAGATGGGTCCTTCCAATGGTTGCTTTGGTGTTATTAGTCATAAAGTGTTTATTCCTATAAAGGAGTCCAAGTTTTTTGTTAACTTTCTTGATGGTTTGAGCAATATGGATGTCAAATTTAAGATTGTTGTCAATTGCAACACCTAGCAGTTTTGTGTGTGTGGTAGGGCTGATTTGAGTGTTGTTTTTGGATCTAATGGAGAAGCTATCACTTAGGGGTGGTGGTTTTCCTGGGCCAAATATAATAAGTTTGTTTTTTTTTTGAGATTGAGAAGAAGTTTGATATTGGTGAAACATGTTTCTGTGAGGGTGAAGTAGTTCTGGGTTAGGGATTGAAGTTCATGTAGTGTGGAGGTGGCACAAATAAGGGTGGTGTTATCTGTATATTGTACTACTGACACAGAGGGTGAGGATAAACTGATGTGGTTAGTATATAAGGAGAACAGTAAGGGACCAAGAATAGACCCTTGAGGGACTCCTATGGTTACTGGCAATAGGGGGGATAGTTGGTCTTTCCAGAGAACCGTTTGTTGATGGCCTGATACGTAGCTGTTAAACCAAGCAATAGAGGAGGGGCTTATGTTTATGGTAGATAGAGAAATAAGAAGAACGCTGTGGTTATCCACATCAAAGGCTTTTGATAAGTCTAAGAATATGTAGGATACAAACAGACCCTTGCTTCTGTGGTGGTTAACTATATCTGTGAATGACAGAAGGGCTGTTGTGGTGCTGTGAGATGGTCTAAAGCCATGTTGTGAAGCAGAGAGAAGGTTGTTATCTTTGAGGTGTTGCATTAGTTGAGTGTGAACCACTCTTTCTAATGTTTTGGACAGAGGTGATAGGATTGCAATTGGACGATAACTGGTCAGCTCTAAGGAGATTCCTCCTTTGTGTAGTGGAATGATGTGTGAGGTTTTCCAGGAGTGGGTACTTTATTTTCCAGCAGTGATCTATTTATGAGAATAGAGACTGGGTAGGCTATGACATCAGCTGATATCTGAAGGAAGTCTGCTGGAAGCTTATTGACTGCTAGTGTGGTTGGTTTTAGTTTTTTGAGGAGCTTAGAAATTACCCTGGTGGACATAGGGTGGAAGTTGAAAGTGGGGATGTTGGGTTGAGTATTGAGAAGGGTGGGGGTATTTGTTGGTGTGGGACTACTGGTATTCTATTGGGCATTGGCCAGGGTCTGGACAGTTTCAGTAAAGAATTTGTTGAATTGTGTGGGAATGTCTTCAAGATTGCTAGGTAGCACTGGGGATGGGGTGGTGTTTTTTCCTGGGTGGAGTATACTATTTAATGTGGCCCAAATTTTCTGGGGGTTATGAGCAGGTTTTTCCTGCATGTTTTTTGTAATAACTGGCTTTGTCTAGTTTGATTTGCTTTTTGGTTTTGTTTCGGAGTTCTAGATAGTTTTGTCTATGACATAAGGTTTTATTTTTCTGATACTGTGTCCAAGCATTGTCTCTTTCTTTCATTTTAGTTTTGGTGTCTTTGGTGAGCCATGGGGCATAGTTAGTTTTTATTCTAGTGGTTCAGGAAGGGTGCATGTTGGTTTAGGATGTTTAGGAAGGTTGAGTTGAAATGTTCAACTGCTTAGTCTACGGCTAGTTGTTTAAGGGGGGGCCCAGTTGACACTTAGTAGCTCTTGGATGAAGTTAGTGGCTATAAACTTCTTTCTGTTGTGAATTTCTCTGAGGATGGGTTGATTGATAGATTGTGATTTATACCTAATTAGTTAGGTTGGGTGATGGTCACTTAGGGTGTCTGGGAGACAGCCGGATAGATGAGCTTGAGTGGGGTCAGATACTAGGATCCAGTCCAAGATTGAGTTCAAGTCTTTAAAAGTATTTTTTAAAGACAAACACAGTAGAAGCACTTTCACAATTTGCCAGACACACAAAGTAAAATAAACATAATTTCTACACAGAAAAAAATATTTTCAGTTACTTTAAACTGACAGGAAAACAGAGCTCTCCCATTTAAAAGTATGGTCTTGTGACAGTCTGTTAAAACACAAACTACTAGCTTTAAAACAACTTTCCTTAAGAGGATAGTATTAATAATAAACAAAACTGATTGAATGGAAGGCTTTTTCTTCAAAGGGAACTTATCCACCCAGCAAAAGAACAGCACAAGACAAACTCTGATCCTCACAAGCAGTAGAGGAGTGTACTCATCAGTAGTAGTAAAACACTGAAGGGCTTGGCACCTAAACTTATCTTTTAGTCAGCACATCTTGAGGTGTCAGATAGGTTGGGCATGAGGAAGTTGCCCTGAAGTTTTGGAAGCTGGCCAGCTGTTAAATACTTGGCAGGATGTAACCTATATAGCTAGGACCACTGCAGCAGTGATCAATATGATGAACATTGACAGATATTTTGAGTTTCAGACTTAATAACCTTCAGAAAAACAGCCTGTTATTCCAGCAATTTTCTGTGTATACAATAGCAATATCTGTCACTGATTTTCGATCTTCATCTTTCACAATATTGTTAGATTTTTCCGTGATTCTTGAGCAAAGATGTTGAGAGGTATTTGATTATAGTGGATTGCACACTATGTTCTGATAGTACTGACCTGAAAAGATAAATTCCTATGTGGCAGTTATTTATGTATGTATATATTCATTTGATCACAACCGAAAATATGAGGTTTTCCAGTCACAGTAATACAAGTAGCTATAATCAATGGTCGTGTGTGTGTGTGTGTGTGTGTGTGTGTGTGTTTGTGTGTGTGTGTTTGCACGCACATGCATGCCTGTACATGTATATATGGGGGAGAGGTGAAGATTTTGTTGAATTGTCTCTTATTTTTTGCCTTTTGGTCTATTCCTCATAAATTTTGTACTTTCTCTAGCAAATCAATGAATATCGCAGTTAAATTATGATGACAGACATTTGACTTTCAAACTTTATAGCCTTCAAAAAGCATTCTAAGGCAGAACCTGTTTGTTATTCTAGCAAGTTTCTAAGTATAGAAGGGAACAGCTGTCCCTAGTCTTGGTCATTTGTCCACCATTATTTTTTTAGCTTTCTCCTTGATTCTTGATCTAAGCGGTTGAGAAGTATATGTGGAAAAAAGTTTGCAGTGAATTTCACACTGTATTCTGACAGCACTGAGCTGAGATGATAAGTGCCTGTGTGGCAGTTATTTATGCATAAATAACTGCTTTTGTGGCAGTTATTTATGCATTCATTAATTCATTCATTTGATCACAGTCAAGCAACTAAAATGCATAGACACAGGTGCAGATTCAATAAAGGCTACACAGTCCACTAAGACCATATGCATATTGTAGCGCGATATGCACATGGTAGTGCATCACTTTGTATTCAGTACGTGTCTCTACATGGCATGTAGAGCTATACAAAGACAGTAAACATTGTGGCATGATAATAACAGTATAAGCAGCTGAATTGTATGCTAATCAACCAATCCAAGATGGAGGACCTATTCAACAAGTTATAAAGAAATCGTGTAGACTCATTGTAGGTTTTTCCTGCAAACTCCAAAACCTATTGGACTGCAGCCACAGAAACTTCTGTGCACAGAAACAATGTTAGGGGCTGCAGTTGCTCTTATACATGTGTATATGCAAGAGGCCCAAGTCTATGCTGCTGCTGCTGCTAGTAGACCTTGACCAAGAAGGAGAAGGATGTTTAGACCCCATTTAACTTTCCATGGTCTGTATGATGTGGAACATTTAGAGCACCACAGGTGGACAGAGACACACTACAGGAACTCTGCAACCTCTGTCATCCACAATTGAGAACAAGGGCAAACTGAGGGGAACCAGTACCTGTGGAGACTAAGGTATGTGTAGCTCTTAGAATATTAGCTACAGCAACCTTTCAGAGGCTAACAGGGGATATGCTGAGGGTGTCACAGGCATCAGCATCCAGGACCCTACATCAATTCCTGAATGCTATGCTACAACATGCCAGTGAATATATACAGTTTCCCCATATCACAAAGGACAGAGAAGCAGCTATGCAGGATTTCTAGCCTATTGCACACTTCCCTGACATCCTAAGTGCCACAGACTGCACTTATACTGAAATCAAAGCACTACCTGGGGAACAGAAAGGGCTTCCACTTCATTAATTGCCAGGTCATGTGTAATGCTAAGGGTATCATCCTGAATGTGTGTACTGGCAACCCTGGCAGTTACCATGAGTCACATATATCTGGCACAACTTCTGACTCTATCCGAGGTTTTCCAGGGGTGATATCCCACAGGATCATTTACTGGGGGATGCAGGGTATGCACTGGACCTGTGGCTGATGACACCCATCAGAAATGTACACACACCTACAGAAGAATGCTATAATGAGGCACATGCTCAAACAATAAGTATCATAGAGCATGTGTTTGCGCTGATGATGACACCATTCCTGTGCCTTGATACATCAGGGGGAGCCCTGCATTACAATCCCCGTATTTGTACTGAAATTTTCACTGTCTTTGCAATTCTTCATAATATTATTCTAAGAAAACAGCTGCAGCAGGAACACCAAGGAGAAAGGGCACACATCCCACTACCACTGGCAAGGTCACTACAGGCACATGCAGGTGAGGAATCAGAGGGGGAACCAGCAGCTTCCGTGGGTGTAGCTAGACGTAGACATGCACAATATGTCTGCACCCTGGCCAAAAGACAATGGATAGCAAACATGCTCATCACCTAAGGGGCTTAAACCTGCTTCTTATGAACATACATACAGTAACATTGATGCCAGGTAACACTCATAACCGTTACTTAACAATGTAATGGCTGTGTACTGCTAGCATCACACAGACTCAGCTGCAAACTAAAACACTTGTAACTGCTGGGCTATCAAGGTAAGTGTTGAACATGGAATATGACAATAAATGTGTAAGAACAAAATGAATGTCAGATCCTTGCATACTGTTACCTACTGATGTAACTAAGTCTAAGGTGTGTGATATAAGGTTGTTGTGTTTGTAACATATCACATTCACATACAAATCAATGTTTAGTCCAAAACAAGAGATAACAATGGAGTACTGTATTGTTTACCATGGAAATACCAGGACGGCTACACAAATGCAATAGTAAAACTCTTGAAACCCAACGTTTGCTGTGGCAATGCAGAAATAGTACTTGGCTCTCCCATCCCCAAAAACAATAGGAAAATGGCAGTTCATACAATCCAAGGAATAATACATAATGCACATGTTACAAGCTTTCCACACAATTCTCAGAAAATTTGTACACATTTACAACACAAAAGACAATTGTATATGATTGCTAGTCACTTCTCACTGTAGCCAGAACTCCCCTGGTGGTGTCTATGGGCCATCTTAGAAGCATAACACCCCTGTGTCATTGACAATATTGTGTTTTACATTTCCATGGAATAAGATAGAAGACTGTAAGGTAACCAGTTTTAATAATAACACTTGTAATGAGAAGTTATGTACCTACCATAACGTTCCATGTTAGTTGTCTTCTTCTCGCCTTCTTTCTTGCTGGATGGGTTCAGAGTCGATCCTCGGCTCCGACTCGGTCAATACTAAAGCTCAAGAGCTAATTCCACTGGCTCGAGGCTCCCCTATATCTCACAATGCTAGGCGGTAACTACTCAGATCACGTTTGATAGCTAAAACCAAGCAGTTCTAGTCTCCATAGTATGGAGAAGAGAGAAAAAGAACCCACCTCTATATAAACCTGTATGTAAGCTACCACAAACATAAAAGGGAGAATAGAGGTGGTAGAACATGTGGGAAGGAAGCCCCAATGGAAGATCCCAAAAATTCCTATCAGTCTGTCCAGGCTGGGGGGAAGGAGGGTGGGATGCAAGGGAATGTTACCTCTTCTACTTTCCACTGTGCAAACCCGTTAAGCTGAGTTTTGCGGTGGTCACCAGGCTTCTACAACACCTGCAGATCCAGAACACCTGCATACAGTAGGCCCACACTTGTCAGCTTCAAAAAGGACACACTGTTGCATCTTTTGCTTACCAGCAGCTTTAAGCGATGGTCAACAAGACCTGCAGGTCCAGAATACCTGCAAACCCCAAGGAGACACTTGTCAGTTTCAAAACAGATACATTCTATCATATGTTGTTTGCTAGCACGCAGACATGCTAAGCAGCATTGCACGGTGGTCAGCAGACATACAAAATGAATGTGAAAATATACAGCTGCTGTTGCCTAGTTGTTTCTTTGGCAGCAGGTGTAATTTAGCGACTACAGTGCAGGTACACCTGGGTTCTAATACAACAAACTCTGTAGTCTTATTTTTGCTATTCCATTTTACTTTATATAAAAACTAACATTAGAAATATAATTGCACACAGAAATAAGTCTATGTAGCAGGTGCATAGAGCATACATAGGATATCAGATATATATTACATGTGTAACTGTGTGTATCAGTAGAACTACTGTTCTGCAATTAAAGATTTAACAGAACCAAGATGCTATCCTCCAAAAAAAAGGGAAGCCAATCTGGTGGTCTCCTGACATAAACAAACTCTACAACAGAAGGAAGAAGCTGTTGCAAAATAAGAGTAAAATCCCAACATTGGAGGAACTCCCTGGTCAGCGTTAGCAAGAAGCTGAGATCCATCATAAAATCCTCCAAAGCCAGTTATGAAAGTAAAATTGCCACTGATTCCACAGACAACCACAAAGCATTCTACAGCTATGTCAAGAATCACAATGGCAACACTCAGATCTGCTCTGAGCTACAGCACAATGGCACTAAATATACAGAACCAACCGATATTGCCAACATCCTGGCAGATAGGTTCAGTGCTAACTTTACCCCCCCCCCACCCTCCAAAGGGCCCATCTTAATACCGGAAGAATGCAAAGCCTCTGTAATCACGGATGAACAAGTAAAGACCGCGCTCTCCAAAGCTAGGAATACAGCATCCATGGGACCAGACAACATCCCAGGCTGCGTACTGCATGAACTACAGAACAAATTGGCACCCCACCTAAGTACCATGTTCAGTCATAGCCTCACCTCAGGCTATGTGCCTACTGAATGGCGCACAGCAATAGTTATCCCACTCCACAAAGGAGGTGCCACCATGGACCCCAGAAACTACCACCCTATTAGCCTGAAGAGCCTGGTCTGCAAGGCCATGGAACGTATCAACTTGGAGCTTATAAACAAAGACATAGTTAACCTCCAAACACTGGACCCCACTCAGTTTGGGGTTGTAAAAGGTAGAGCATGTCTACTAAACCTGATTGACTTCTTTGAAGCAGTCACTAGAGCCATAGATGAGGTCAAGGTAGTGCAGACAGCCTATCTTGACCTCGCCATGGCTTTCAATACCATCCCCCACTCTGGAATTATAGATAAACTCACTAAACTGGGCATAAATCCCTATGTCACAAGATGGGTGGCCAACTGGCTCACTGACAGAACCCACACAGTAAAAGTAGCTGACTCCAAGTCCGACTTCAGACCAGTGACGCATGGAGTACCACAGGATTCAGTCCTGGGTCCACTCCTGTTTGGCATCTACTTCTTTGAAGTGCAGGCCAGCACAGAAGGTCTTTGGCTAACAAAGTTTGCAGATGACTGCAAACTGGGAGCCATAATAAAATCACCTAATGATGTAGATATTCTACAAAAGGGCCTCACAGAGACAGATCCTTAGTGTCAAAGTCATGGCCTCAAGCTCAATGCCAATAAGTGCATTGTCATCCTCTTTGTGAAAAAATTTGCTACCCATGAACTACCACATAGGCGGTAGCTCACTAAACACTGAAAGTGTGATAAGAGACCTCGGGACACAGGTAGACAGTAGTCTCTCCTTTGATAAACACATTGCCACGGTAGTCAGGAAATCTTTCTACATGGCACACCTCATCACAAAAGGGTTCTCCTCTAGAAAACAAGAAGTCATTATTCCTCTCTACTCATCCCTCATAAGACCCATTATAGAGTACAATGCCCCATTTGGCATGTATCTCACAAGACACCTACAACAATTGGAAAGGCCACAGAAATACCTCACTAAGAGGATTACCGGCCTCAAACAGATGCCATACACAGACTGTCTTAAAAAACTTCAGCTCTACTCTGTTGCATATTGCCTACTCAGAGGTGATCTCTGCCTAACATACAAAGCTATGTCAAATCCAGAGCTGTTGGACATGGTACACTTAAAGAAATCCCAATCTCTTCGAACCACATGCTCCAGGGACCTAAACTTTGTCACCACAATAAACAGAACATGATGGAGGGGTAGATTCCTGTCCCAGAGACTTCCCATACTCTGGAACAAACTACCCATTCATGTCAAGCAAAGCTCCTCATTGGCCCTCTGTAAGAAAAACCTTGACGACTGGATGGGAAATAGAAAATTCACCCCAGGGATCACATCTGCGGCACTGCTTGACAGGGGCACAGGAAAATAATTTTCTTGGGTGGTGAAAGCCAGAGAACCTTTTTGGCTAGGCTTATATAGGCCCAAAGGCTGATAGCCTAGTAACTACCTATGAACCTATTTATTTTCTGAAGTTTCATGCCACAGACATACATGGTTAAATACTCAACTCTTTAATGTATATATGTAACTAATGATCAGGTCTGTCAAACAAGGCCTTGATTGCAGTGACCACTGTGTGCAATAATGACTGTAAAAAAAACACTTGTAGCCCAGCCTTCCCTGTGACAACTTGTATACATTCATGCTGACAATACAGGTTAGTCAGTGTCCAATGTAAATATAATTATAAATATCAATAACTGTGTATAGCACTGGATCTCATATAAATTATATGTGTGACTTTTTCTATTATTATAATTGTCTGTTTTGGCCTTGGGTGGACTTCATACTTCAGTGATAGTCATACACACATGAATGTATAAGCCAGGACTTTGTCAGGTCACACACATACATAGCTAACCTCTCACTGCACCATGTGTATATATAAAATTAATGAGCATGTTTGATAAGAACTTCTTTTGTGGCAAGAATGAAAAACGCCTATGTGGAAGAATATATTTTGTCTATTTTACATAGGTTTGAATCCCACATTGTACAAATTACTTTTATCAGTGTGTAAAACCAAGAAAAAAATGTTAGGCAATAAAATTTATATCCCTAATACATGTCTGTAAAGTTAAATTAACTAACAGTTACCTCAGCACCCAAAACAAAAACTAATGTCAACTGTCACATTACCCTTCCTGTTAGATATATTGCCTTATTCTCTGTTTGGCACTCTTGCTCTCTATTTAACATCATGCAAATGTGGATGGTATGGTTGTTCGGGTTTGCACACTAGCTGTAAAATGCGATATCTCACATTGGCTGGAAAACACTCCGTTGCTGTTAGACTTGTACTGGCATGGCAGGAGCTAGAAGCAAAGGAGGCACATTTGTGGCTAAAAGATGGGGTGTAGAGGAGTCCAGAATATTCAATGGACTCCTTGTAAAGTGCCAATGCAATAGGCTACTGCAGGGGGACTATAAAAAGAAGTTATGTCCTTACCATAACGTTCCATGTGGAGTGTTCATCTCACCTTTGTTCTGACACAAGGGTTCGGAGCTGATCCTCGGCTCCGAGTCGGCCGCATCGCAAAGCTCTGCATCTCAGAGAAGCTCGAGACCAGACTATATCCCACAATCCTCCCTGCCATTACTCAGATCTAGTTTTCAAACAAACCAGACCGATAACCCAATACCTCAGGTGCAAGAACTACACACTCTCTCAGGCATCCAGAGACACTCTCTCACCATAGTAAATAACTAAGGGTAGTAGCATATACCCCATGAGACACAGGACCATATACCCCGGAAGGGGTTAAGACATTTCAATCAGAATCTAGTCCTACCCGTTCTTCCAAAACACGTGGGGGGGAAGGGAGGGAATGTAAGAACAAAGGTGAGATGAACACTCCACATGGAACGTTATGGTAAGGACATAACTTCTTTATGTGAGAGTGTTCAATCTTGCCATTTGTTCTTACACACGGGTAGCGTCCCTAGCTCCGTCACCCAGAGTGACTCATGGAAGAACGTTCCTAAGCACAGTGGAACCAAAAGATGTCCTGTCTTTGGAGGCTTTGTCAACTCTATAATGAGTGATGAAAGTATGTGGCTTAGACCACGTGGCTGCTGCACAAATCGTGTCCAAAGGCAAGCGAGCTGCATGAGCCAAGGAAGTGGAAATGGATCTGGTAGAATGGGCCTTAGGTTTGGTATGTAAGGACTGATTTGACTTATAGTATACAAAAGCTATACAATCAGCAAGCCATTTAGATAATGTACGTTTTGTAATTGCCATGCCCTTTTTATTGTCTGCAAATGCGACAAAGAGCTGATCTGTCTTCCTGTAACTTTTAGTCCTATCCAAATAAAATCTTAACTGCCTGTGAACATCCAACTTGTGCAGCATATACTCCAACTTGTTAGTATGGTTCTTGAAGAAGGTAGGGAGTTCTATGGATTGGTTAATATTTGTGATGGAACATACCTTTGGAAGGAAAGATGGATTTGTATGTAAAGAGACTCTATCTGGATGGAAAATCAAATAAGGTGGTCTGACCGATAATGTTTGCAGCTCTGAAACTCTTCGAGCTGAAGTAATAGCTACGAGGAAAAGTGTCTTCCACGATAAGAACTTTAGGAGGCAGGACGAAGCAGGTTCGAAGGGTGGCAACATGAGTTGTGACAGTAACAAATTTAAGCTCCATGGAAAGAAAGGCTTCCTGATGGGCGGCCGAAGATGGAAGGTTCCTTTCATAAAAGCCTTACAAAGTCTGTGAGACATAATGGGAGAACCGTCCTCACCAATATGGAAGTTCGATATGGCCGCCGACTGTACTCTTAGTGTGGAAGTAGAGGCTCCTTCGTGAAAGAGGATAGATAAAAATTCCAATACTTTATGTAGAGGAGCTACTAGGGGGTCTAAGTGTTGGCTAGACTCCCAGTATACAAAGCGTTTCCATTTACTCCTGTAGAGTTTTGTAGTGGAAGCCTTATGAGAAGCAACCAGAATGTGTTGAACTGCCGTTGAAAGTAGATCAGATCTGGCTAGGCAGGGAAGCAGAGCAGCCAAGCTGCTAGTTTGAGGGACTGAAGAGACGGGTGAGGAACTCCCAACGAATGGGTCAGTAGATCTGGTACTGGGTCCAGAATCCACGGTTCCTCTGTTTGATGGGCTCGAAGAAAGGGGAACCATATCTGCCGAGGCCAGAATGGGGCTATGAGTATTATTGTCCTTTCCAGGTTCCTGGCTTTCTGTAGAAATCTGGGAATCAAGGGAGTAGGTGGGAATGCATATAGGAGACCCGGGGGCCAATCGTGTATCAGTGCGTCCCTGGGGACATCCCCCGGAGGGGGTAGAAGGGCAAAGTAGCTTCTGCATTTTGCATTCAATGGGGAAGCAAATAGATCGCAGCAAGGCTGGCCCCATCTGCGGAAGATCTTTTCCACCATCTGTGGATTGAGGGACCACTCGTGAAGTAACAGGATGGCTCTGCTCAACCTGTCCGCAATGACGTTGGATGACCCTGGGATGTGCGTTGCTATCAGAAAACGACCCGTGGACTCTGCCCATTGCCAAATTCTCATGGCCTCTCTGCATAACGGGTAAGATCTGGTTCCCCCTTGCTTGTTTATGTACCAGACTGCAGACATGTTGTCCGTCTGAACTGCTACCGTTCCTAGAGGTAAGAGGGCTTGAAAGTGTTGCAACGCCAGGAACACCGCCCTGAGCTCCAGAACATTTATGTGCAGGCTGTACTCCATGTTGGACCATTCTCCTTGGACTGTTCTTCCCTGAAATAGACCCCCCCACCCTATCAGAGAAGCATCTGTGGTTATTGTGGCTGGTGGAATGGGTAGAACAAACGGACGACACATAGTGAGATCCTGACTGTACACCCACCATGAGAGATCTCATCTGCAAGAGTCTGTTATCAGAATCTCATGCACTAGGGGTAAGTGCGAGAACGACCACTGCGCGAAAAGCAGCCATTGGAGGATCCTCATGTGTAATCTTCCCATAGGAACTGCGATCAGGGATGCTGCCATTAGTCCCAAAATGTTCAACACCAGTTTGGCTGGGGCTTTCTTGCTCTGTAGTAGAAGAAGAACCTGTTGTTTGAGGGTTGACGCCCTTATTGGAGGGAGCTTTAGCAGTGTTAATCGTGTATCTAGGTCTGCTCTGATGAATGAAATATGCTGTGAGGGCGATAAGCAAGACTTTTCGAAGTTTATCGAAATCCCTAGGTGGGAACAAAGGTCGACTGTGTAGTCTCTGACTTGTATGAGGCGACGCTCGGTGGTAGCAGTGAGGAGCCAGTCGTCCAGATAGGGAAACACCTAGAATCCTTGTCGTCTCAAGTGAGACGCAACTACTGCCATGCATTTGGTGAATACCCTGGGGGCTGAGGTGAGTCCAAAGGGCAGAGCTCGAAACTGAAAATGACTGGCTCCCAGCCGGAAGCGCAGGTGATCTCTGGACAGTCTGGCCATCTTGATGTGGTAGTACGCGTCTTTGAGATCTATCGAGCACATCCAATCGTCCTTCTGTAAAAATGGAAGGATCGATTGAAGCGTGACCATCCGGAACTTTTCCTTCTTCACGAAAGTGTTGAGATTGCTGAAATCTAAAATCGGTCTCCAGTCCCCTGTCTTTTTTGTAACTAAAAAGAACCTTGAGTAAGTTCCGGATCCTCTTTGGTCTGCCGGGACTGGTTGGATAACTCTGTTTTTGAGCAGCTTTGAAAGTTCTATTGCTGCTGGGCATCGCAGATGGGGTGGCACATCTGGAAACCTTCTTTGTTGAGGTGGAGTTGATATGAAGGGGATTTTGTATCCTCTGGTTATAATGCTTTTTACCCAAGAGTCCGAAGTAATATTTAGCTAGGCCTGTGGGTATAAAGCCAAGCGACCCCCGACTGCCTCCAGAGCAGGACAGCCGGGCCTCCGTTCAGGAGTGCTGGAAAGGCTTCCCAGGGACGGTATCCCTGTCGCCTTGGTTATGTGGACCCCCTCTGCCGCCGGGGTGGCATCTTCCATTTCTACCCCCCCCCTCTGCCTCTGGAGGGGGCATCACTCTGTGTGGCTTGGAAAGATCCCTGAGTCTTAAGGAACCACATTTTCCAGCCTCGTTGCCCTTTGGGGTACGGTCTAGCTGGAGTGGAAAAATGGACCCCGACAGCAGACAGGGTCTTTCCCTCTTGCTCACACCGAGTCAGAGTCTCCTTCACCTTGGGCCCGAAGAGTGTGGCACCATCAAAGGGGGCGTTGGCAAAGGAAGACTTGAAGGCTTCCGCAAAGGAGCACAGCCGCATCCAGGATTGTCTTCGAAGAGCAATCGCTGAAGCTGCAGCTCTACTCGATCCTTCGGCCGCATACAAGATGAGCCTCATGGATGAGTTTGCTATGGAGGTAAGAGTGTTAAGTTGTGCTGTTACCTTATCTGAAACAGCAGCATCTGTGTTACCCTGGAGGTATCTGTCAGCTCCTTGATGAGATCCCTCTGCAGACGTGTGAAATGTGTCAAATAGTTTAGCGAACGCATGGAAAAAGTCGCTGAACTAAAAACGCACTTACCGTATCTGTCCATAGTCCTAGAATCCTTATTAGGAGGATGAACAGATGAGGAAGACTCAGACATCTCCTTTTTCATGGCTGCCGCCACCACCATAGCATCGACCGGAACTCCCTTGGTGAGATAAGTCTTGTCCTGGGGGGGCGGTGATACATTTGCTTGGTTTTCGAGGGACTGGTTCCACTGTGTTAGGTGTCTCCCACGCCCTTCGAGGAATCAATTCCATTAATTCATCGAAGGCCGGAGTCACCCAGGAGGTAGAAGGTTGAGCCCCAAAAGCCTTCAGCAGCACCGACTCGTCCTCAGTGGGGGCTAGGGACTGCCAATCACCCCTCTGTTTCAAGATCTCCAGGATGTCCGCAAATGACACATCCTCAGAGGGGGATTTTGGGGACCCCTCTGCCTCATCCAAGACGGTGTCAGATGTTAGAGATTCCTGCAGGGAATCTATGTGCCTCCTCTTGCACAACCTTTTCCTCGGGACCTCATCAGAGGGGGCTTCCGGTGAGGCCTCCAAGGAACAGGGGGAACCCTCTGGGGGTGGCTGAGGCAATGGGGCTCTACGCTTTGGATGGGTCGTGGGGGCAGAAACAGAAAGCGGCCCTTTAGGGGAAGGAGAAGATGCCTCTGATGAAGTGGTTGTCTGTGCAGACAATACCTTCCTCATAAGGTCAAAAGCCCCTGAACCCCGGGCCGAGGACTCCCCTAGTTCCGAAGAACATGAGAGCATCCCAGACACGGGGGCCATGGGCTCCAACCCTGAGGACGGAGCCGAGCCAATCTGCGCCGAGGCCCCGAGAGGGAGAGTCGGCACCGAAAGGTCGGTACGACTCTCGGTCCCGGAACCAAGGAGAGATCGTCGGCTCCGCGACTCACCTACCGGTTCTGAAGGAGTCGAAGTCAATGGTGTCGATCGTGCAATGGACGGTTTCGGCACCGAGGGCTCCACTATCATCAGCTCATCCTCTCCCAGCTCCGAGAACTGGATGGGTCTCGAAGGAGGACCTGTTGGAGACATGGGGAGGCCTTCTAGTTTCGACACCAATTGGGAGGAAACTGCAATCAACTTGGAAAGGGCCGTGTTTTCCATGAGTTTCTGCATGACACGATCCACATCTGTCTCAGATAACGGTCTGGAAGAATGGGTCAAAGGGGCCGAAGATGGCACCGACCGAAGAATGGACGGTGGCGGCAGCTCCGACACCGGTTCCAAGTTCTGGGGCTCAGTGAAAGCTAAACGTTCGACGCTCGGCCCCGAGGTCTGTGGAACCGGCGAATGAACCTTCGAAGATGAACTCGGAGCCGATGACATGGGCTCTGACATCTTTGACCCCTTTGAGGACTTAGAAGCCTGATCCGATTTGTCTAAAGCCTCTTGAAAGGCAGGCTTAAGCAACCCTCTATCTATAAGCTTCCTGCTTCTATCTGTCATGACCCTCCCACTAAAGAAATGACATATAGAGCAATCCTCTTGCAGGTGGAGAGGGCCAAGACAGTAAACGCAGGACTCGTGGTTGTCAGTGACAGACATTTTCTGCCCACACTGACATCTTTTAAAGCTGGATTTAGCTTTCTCAGACATGACTGTAGTAGAAGTAATGACACTTTACTAGGTTTAATATCAAGAAAAGCCTACCAATAACTAATTAACTAACTTCTATATATATATAAAGTGAATATCTATATAAGTGTAAAAGAACACTCAAAAAAAAGCCACACCAAGAGAAAAAAGTAGACCACAAAAGGTGCCTTAAGAATAATATTGAGCAATATTATAATAATAATAACACACACACACACTTCTATACTATACTAACTCTTAGAAACTTATTTTTACAAAAAAAGAAGTAGCTTATCTGAAAAAAGCAAAAAGTTATCAAATTCTCCTGTGGTCCAAGCTCTCCTCGATCCGATCTGTTGCAGCGGCAAACTAGATCTGAGTAATGGCAGGGAGGATTGTGGGATATAGTCTGGCCTCGAGCTTCTCTGAGATGCAGAGCTTTGTGATGCGGCCGACTCGGAGCCGAGGATCAGCTCCGAACCCGTGTGTAAGAACAAACGGCGAGATTGCACACTCTCACATTGGGTCTCAGTACAAATCTGAGGCTTGGAATAGTCTGGCCAAGACGGTCTCCAGTGCAACTGGCATTCCATGCACTGGAGAGCAATGCAGGCACCACTATAATGACCCAAAAGACAGAAGCAGGAACAACTCAACCAGTGGATGGATGAGTTTAGGACTCTTGACATCCCACAGTTGTGTAAGAATACAAATAAAGATACTTTAAATTAGATGGAAAGCTGGATGTAGCCAAGACTGGTATGCATAAGGCTCTTCTCTTTTTCTTCCATTTTTCTTTTACAGCCACTCAGGAAATAGCAGTGAACAGGGAAGCCCATAGTGAGCATTTGGAAAGACTGAGAAAAGCAAGGGGTATGTATGTAGCACAAAAGAATATTAGTTTAGCTAAAGTATTGCTCTTGTATATGTTATTAACTAATTAAGCATGCATATCTTAATTATAAAATCAGGCATACATGCTTCAGTGTGTAGCTCAAGCCAACTGTAGGAGTTAATTGTAATAGTGTATTCAGATGTTGTAGGCTCAAATCCCACAGGTAACAAATATATATATATATATATATATATATATATATATATATATATATATATATATATATGCACCCTCTATATCCCCCCTAATAGAAGACATCATATCCTGGTTCTCCTCTAACATCAATAATGAAACCTATATCCTAGGTGACGTAAATATTAATTGGTCCACCATCATCTCTCAACCTCCTCTCAATCAATCAACCTCTTTAAACTCACCCAGATAATCAATTCTCCTACCAGGCCTAACAAAAATGGATCATCTGGCACCATCCTTGACTGGATTTTAGTATCTCAGCCCAACCTCATCTCAATTTCAGGTACCCCTCCCCGACCCTATCAGCGACCACTTACCAGCCTTTCTGAAAGTCACCCTTCTCCATTCCAAAAGCAACATCACTACATTCAAACCCATAACCTCTCTAAATTCAACCCTGAAATTTTCACTGATTGTCTAAAACTAATCAGCTGGACCCCCCCTAAAAACCCTGCCCCTCAACAACGCAATCAGCTACTTCAACAAAACCTTTTTAAATCTACTCAGCATCCATACTCCTCTCAGAACCAAACGAGTCAAAGCCAAAATCTCCACTGGCTATCAAAAGAAACCAAACAAACCATGCTCCTAAGGGACAAAAAGTGGCAACAATACTACAACAACAAATTAGAAGTTATGTACTTACCATAACGTTCCATCTGAGTAGGTGGATTCATTTGTCTGCATCCTGTGGGTTATGGATCCAATATCGGATCCGAACCGGCATGGTTTATCCAGCTATGGATCCGAGCTCCTAGCTCCTCCCCTCACCCATAATGCCCTGCTCTCCCTACATGACCTCAGATCAAGTTTGCCCAGAATCAAAATACCCTGGAAAGGGTAACACCTAATATGCAGGAAACTGAGAAGGCCAGGGGGATAGGAGGGCGGGATGGTTGCAGACAAATGAATCCACCTACTCAGATGGAACATTATGGTAAGTACATAACTTCTAAATCTGAAGTAGGAGATTCATTTGTCTGCAACCTGTGGGACAGAGTCCCCAGCTACCTGAATCTTGGGTGGCCATCATGGAAGGATATTCCGGAGCACCGTGGAGCCAAAGGATGCTCTACCTCTAGATGTGCTATCCAGCTTGTAATGAAAAATAAAGGTATGGGATGAAGCCCAAGTGGCTGCTGAACAAATGTCATCCAGAGGAATCCTAGCCTTAAAGGCCGCTGAGGTAGAAACTGACCGGGTTGAATGGGCATGGACTCCCTCCGGTGCAGGCCTCCCAGAGGCTTGATAAGCTAGAAGAATACACTGTGAAATCCAGCGTGACAAGGAGACTTTGGAAATTGGCTTACCCAGATTGAATCTGGCAAAGGAAATGAATACCTGGTCGGATTGCCTATGACCAGCTGTCCTGTTAAGATAAAAACAAAGCTGCCTGTGAACATCCAAAGAATGCAGCTTGTATTCACCCTTGTTCTGATATTTGGGAAAGAAAACAGGGAGGTTAATGGACTGATTAATGTTTGCTTCTGAAGCTACCTTAGGAAGAAAGGAGGGATTGGTCCTGAGTTATACGCGGTCCGGATGGAAGACCAAATAAGGAGGCTTTGAAGATAAGGCTTGAAGTTCCGAAACTCTTTTGGCCGAAGTAATGGCTACTAAGAAAGCAGTCTTGAGAGATAAAAATTTAAGATCTACTGTGGCCGCAGGTTCGAATGGGGGAGCGGTCAAGGCCTGAAGAACCAAGGACAGATCCCAAGGAGGAACCGCATGCTTGACAGGGGGCCTAAGGAGAAAGGTGCCTTTAAGGAAGATTTTACACAATTTGGCAGACATAAGTGGTCCAGAGTCATGACCAACATGATAGTGAGAAATGGCCGCAAGCTGCACTTTGACCGTGGAACTACTGGCACCATCATTTAAGAGAGTGGTTAGGAAGTCTAGCACCAGAGGAAGGGGAACCGTGAAGGGATCTAGACCTTGCCGCTCCGCCCAAATGGAGAATCATTTCCATTTACTGCGGTAAACTTTCCTGGTAGATGGTTTATGAGCCGCTACCAAGATGGCCTTAACGGGAGACAAGATACCGGGAGTCCTAATTAGGAGTGGAACTGGAGCAGCCAAGCAGTTAGCTTCAGGTTGTCCAGATTCGGAGGTGATAGGTTCGATGGATGCGATAACAGATCCGGAATGGGATCTAGAATCCAAGGTGGATTCACCGAGTGAGACCTTAGGAAAGGGAACCAGATCTGTCGAGGCCAGAATGGGGCAATGAGGATCATTCTGCACCCCAACCGAGAGGCTTTCTGAAGAACTTGGAGCATCAGAGGCAAAGGGGGGTAAGCATAAAGAAGACCGGGAGGCCAAGCATGCACCAGAGCGTCTCTCGGGAAATCCCCTGGAGGAGGGATTAGAGCAAAAAAACTGTCGCACCTGGTGTTTAAGGGAGACGCAAAAAGATCGCAACAAGGAGTTCCCCACCATGCGAAGATACATTTCACTACTTGAGGATTGAGAGACCACTCGTACGGGGGAGAGAATGGTGCGACTGAGCTTGTCCGCCAGGATGTTGGACCGACCCGGAATATGCGTTGCGATGAGAAAGCGGTTGGTGGAGATCGCCCATTCCCACACTCTCATGGCTTCTCGACATAAGGGATAAGACCTGGTTCCCCCCTGTTTGTTGATGTACCAGACCACCGACATGTTGTCTGACTGAATCGCAATTGTTCCCAGGGGAAGAAAGGCCTGAAGTGCTCGCAACGCCAAGAGCACTGCTCTCATCTCTAGAACATTGATATGCAGGGAGGTCTCTGAGTCGTTCCACGTGCCTTGGACCGTCCTGCCTGCAAAATGCCCCCCCCACCCGAGGCGGGAGGCATCCGTGGTCACCATGGTGAGAGGGGGAGAAGCACAAAAGGGGCGGCCTCTGTGAAGATCCTGTGAGTGGAGCCACCACAAGAGGGACCGCTTGCAAGCCTTGCTGATCGCAATGGGATGATGCAGAGGTAGAGCAAGGTAAGACCACTGAACTTGAAGTGTCCACTGAAGGATCCGCATATTGAACCTGGCAAGAGGAAGAAGAGATATTGCTGCTGCCATGGACCCTAGAGCCCTCAGGACCAATTCCGCCGGAACAGAGCTGGAGTGGAGGATGGCCCGCACCTGGAGTCGCAAATTCTGAATTCTGTTGGCTGTGAGGAAGGCTCTTAACTCCCTCGTGTCTAACCTGGCACCTATAAAATCTATCAACTGAGTAGGGGCCAGGTTGGATTTTGCTAGATTTATCGTGATGCCCAAGCGGGGAGCTAGATGAAGAAAAGAGTCTCGTGCCAATGATAGTAGATGCCTTGTTGGGGCGGTAAGGAGCCAGTCGTCCAGGTATGGGAAGACCTGCACCCCCTGAAGCCTCAGGTGGGCCGCAACCACTGCTAATACTTTGGTGAACACCCTGGGGGCTGTGGTGAGACCAAAGGGAAGGACCCTGAACTGGTAGTGACTGGCTCCCAGCCGGAAGCGAAGAAACCTCCTGGAACGTCTGTCCATTAGTATGTGATAGCATGCATCCTTGAGGTCTATAGAGCACATCCAGTGATTCTCTCCCAGAAGGGGATGGATGGATTGCAAGGTGACCATCCGGAACTTCTCCTTGGGAACTGCCAGGTTTAACAGGGACAGGTCTAAAATTGGTCTTAGGTCCCCCGTCTTTTTTGGCACTAAAAAGAACCTGGAGTAGAACCCTGATCCGATTTGGTCTGGGGTGACGGGCTGGATGGCTCTTTTCTCCAGCAGATGGCCAATTTCTGCCGAAGTGGCCTCCCACTGACCGGGTGGAACGTCGGGGAGGGATTTGAATTTTGGCATGTGATGAAAGGGGATCTTGTATCCTCTGGATATAATGCGGAGGACCCAGCGGTCTGATGTTATGGACTCCCATGCCGCTAGGTGCTCCGAAAAACGCCCCCGACTGCCTCCAGAGTGGAGCAGTCGGGCAACCCTTCAGGGCTGCTATGCGGGCCGTTCAGAGAAAGGTTCTCTGGACCCGAAGTTCCTGGGAGCCCCTCTGCCCCTGGGGCGGCGTCCTCCCTGTCCTCCTCTGCCACGGAAGGACTGGTTGTCCGGAGCGGGTTGGGATTGCTGTGACTTACGGAACCACATCTTCTTCTGGCCCTTTTGGTTCCTAGAGTAGGACCTCTGGGGCACAGAGAAGCGGATTCTGACGGCAGACAGCGTCTTCCCATCCTTTTCGCTCTGGGTCAAGGTGTCGCGAACCATCTTGCCAAAAAGGGCAGAACCATCGAAGGGGGCGTTCGCGAAGGACGCCTTGAAGGGCTCCGTGAAATCACAATGACGGAGCCAGGCCTGGCGTCTAGTGACTAGGCCTACTCCTGCAGCTCTAGCGGCTCCCTCAGTAGCATGGGACAGCAACCGCATAAAGGTATTCGTCACAGATCGAAGAGTGGCCATACGGGTGGAGTGCAAAAGTTTGTCCTCCTCCGACATGGACTCAGGGGGGGATGCAGCGTATTCCTTAATAAGATCGCGGCTGCATCCTGATCACATGTGCCAAGTAGTTGAGCGCCCTCACTGAGAAGGTCGCAGAACTAAACATTCACTTCCCCAAGCGGTCCATCATCCGAGACTCCTTGCTCGGAGGGTGGACTGAGGGACTCTCCTGAGCGAGTTCCCTCTTGGTGGCTGCTGCCGTCAACATGGCATCTACAGGGGGCCCCTTACTCCAGTGGGCACAGTCTGCCAGGGGGCTAAGGATACGGTCTGGCCTTTTGGGGATTGGCTCCACTGTGCCCGGTTCCTTCCACGCCCTGGTGGTAATGAGGTCCACCAGGGGGTCAGCAGGAGGGGACACCCAAGAGGTAGATGGGCCCGCTTCGAATGCCTCCAAGAACACGGACTCGTCCGAGGAAGACTTGGGGGCAGACCACCCCCCCTTATGCGAAGCCTTTCCATGATGTCTCCAAAGGAGACATCCTCGGGGGGTGATCTTGGGGAGCCTTCCCCTTCCTCCAAATCCGTGTCTTCAGTTAAAGACTCGGGGGAGTCTATGTGCCTCCTTTTACACGTATGCTTGCGAGGGGCTTCCTCGGGGGGGCTGTCCGAGGAGCCCTCGCAAGCAGTGTCTTGTTCCAAAGGAACAGCTAGGGGAACTGAAGCGGGCTGTCCCAGTGGCCGGATGGTGGAAGCCTGACCCAGTGCAGATGGAGCGTGGGACGGAGCCGAAGCAAGTGTCGGGGGTCCGGAAGCCCTCAACAGAGCCCTCTCCACTACATCAAAAGCCGAGGGGGAGCCAGCCCCGACCAAATGATCCAAAAGTCGGCTCCCCCTCGGATCCGAAGAGTGGATCGGAGCCGGCCCCGAGAAACTGGGATCCGAGGGACCAGTGCGCTCCGACACAGACGGCGCCGAAGGCACACTGAGTCCCCCGGATCCGAAGTTCGGAGCCAGGCTCCGAGAGGTCGGATCCGAAGCACTCGAGGGCAGGGTCGGATCCGAAGTACCTAGTACTATTGGCGCCGACCCACCCCCGGCTCCAAAGCTGCCCGGCTCCGAATGCTCCGAATCCGGGTAGCGGGTCGGAGAAGGAGCTATAGGCTTGAAAAATGGGGTTGAGCTCCCCCCCAGAGGGGGAGAGGCAGGAGCAGTCCCATCTGCATCTGGGCCTGGATGAACCTTCTCATCATCCGGTCCAGATCGGCGTCAGAAAGGCTATACGTGGATCTCGAAGAGGCTACTGAGGTAGGCCTTGAGTGCCTCCTCGATAGCCTCGACGGAGATCGGGTCTCCTCCTCCTCAGGCCCCAGTGAAAAGCAGACCGGAGACCGGAGCCAAGGGGGGGGGAGCCAGTAGCCAAGGAGGCCGGAGGAGAAGCCCGCTTAGCTGGCGGGGCCAAAATGGAGGTCTCGGCCCGCCGCTTGTGGTGCTTGTCTCTCCGGTCCTTTTTCTTGCCTCTCTCTTCTCCAACCCAGCAGCGGGAGGGTGAGTCCCAGGTGGAGGAGGGGGAGCAGGCGAGGAGGGAACCGAGGCCACGGTACCCACCACAGGAGCGGGAGCCGAAGCCGAGTCCGGGGGAGAAGTCCCGCCAGGACCAGCTTCGACCTCCGCTCCTTCAATGCCCTGGGGTTGAACCCTGCACAAATGGAACATCCAGAAGTGAGGTGTCCAACCCCAAGGCATCGAACGCACCGAGTGTGGCCATCAGCAGGGGATAGCTTATGGCCACACTCGGAGCACTTGGAGAATATTGCCTTAGGGGCTTCTGACATAATAAAGTCTTTTTTTTTTTTTTTTTTAACAGAAAAAAACAAAAGACAGAGACTAGTACTAAACTAGTACACACACAAGGCCCCACACAAAACACTCACACAGAAACTCCAACCAGGGAGGGGAGGGTAGAAACTAAAAGTTTTTAAAATTAAAAAATTTTAAGCTGAAAGTATCAAATTATAAAGGGGAACCTAACACAATCACTCAAATATCACCACAAATACTGAAAATAACGCTTTCTTTAAGTAGAAAAATTCACTTAGCTGAAGAGCTCAGAATCCAAGACCTGGTTACCAGCGCGGCAAACTTGATCTGAGGTCATGTATGGAGGGCAGGGAATTATGGGTGAGGGGAGGAGCTAGGAGCTCGGATCCATAGCTGGACAAACCATGCCGGTTCGGATACGATATTGGATCCATAACCCACAGGTTGCAGACAAATGAATCTCCTACTTCAGATCTACCCGTTACCCTACTTGAATTCAAACAACTCCGCAATACCGTAAAGAAAGTAGTAACTAGAGACCGCAAATCATATTACACCAAGCTCCAATCTGAGCACTCCACCAACCCCAAAAATTTCTGGAATACTATCTCCTCTTTCCTCCATCCCGGTAACAAAGACAGTCCTTGCCCTAACCCTAACCTCACCGACCTAGACACATTCACATTATTAAACTCCTTCTTTGAGGAGTGTATAGCTAAACTAACCACCACCTTCCCACACCCCCTCCAAGTCCATCCCCCCCACCCTCCTCCCACCCTGCTAATAACACACAGCTATCCTCCACCTTCAAGTTCAACCCTTTACCCACAAGCACAATAAAAAAACTCCTTCTCCAGCTAAAACCTTGCTGTACTGCACCAATCAGTTTGCCCTCCCCCCTCTTTCTCAAGCTATCTGCTGACATTATAGCCCTGCCAATCTCCATTTTAATAAACAGATCCATCCAAGAATCCAGTGTTCCTTCAATTTGGAAACATGCTTTCATCATCCCACACCACAAGGGAGGCAAAAACTTGGACACCACCAATTCCAGGCCCATTGCCTCCCTGTCCCCACTCTCAAAAATCCTTGAAAAGTGTATTCATACTCAACTGATGTCATATCTAATACACAATAACCTCCTCATCCCCACTCAACATGGCTTCTGTCCTGGCCACAGTACCATCACTGCCCTTCTCTCCTTTCTCGAATCCATCAACCATGCCCATGACTCTGTGGCAAATTCATATCTACCCTGTTACTAGAGCTGTCCAAAGCTTTCGATAACATCTCCCACCCCATACTCCTATCTCAACTCTCCTCTCTCAACCAGATTATCTCCCTCTACCATATCCTGGTTCTCTAGCTACCTCTCCGAAAGACAGCAAGCTGTAAAAAGGAAATCTTCAAACTCCCCCTTCTTTCACACCCACAGGCATTTCCCAAGGTTCTGTCTTTAGACCCCAACTTTTTAACATATTCATCAATAACTTTCACCACACCACACCATTCCCAATGCCACCCTAATCCAGTATGCAGATGATTCTACAATCATCTGCACTGCTTACCCCCCGACCTACTACCAAAAGCTCGTAGATAAAACTTCCCGGTGAACCACCACAGCTAAAAACTTTGTTTATTTAACAACAGAGACAAAACATAAAAAACTTCCAACAAAAGAGAGCTCTAAATGATTAGCCCTGTCAGCTATTCAGCCATCTTCAGATCATACAATAGTCTAGGTTACTCTTCAATAGCGCCATTTTCACACATTTAATCTAGTCAAAAATAGAATCACACACAACACATATAAATAAGAAATCCACAATGAAGCCCTTCGCTTTTTGTCCTCTGCATTTGCGTGGAGTTTGGCATTGAGCACTAATATCAAGCGACGTTGAATGGCTCTTCACGTCGAATGGCATGGTGCGGTTACCTCTACGCAATGCTGTTTAAACCCACTGCACTAAGGAAGCACACAGTTAAAGTAGAATAAAGGCACTCATATTAAACATTTCATATGAAATGTATATTTAGGCTGATAACTGTATTAATATGTAACTCCATTTGACATAAATCACTTGACTGTTTGTTTTTATACGACACTTCACTGTAGTCATTCCTTCTCACATTTCCAATAATTATCACAAGTAATTATTTAATTACATCATGAATACATATGTAAAATATTAGACAGAGCTGTATTTGAACCCTGTATCATCCGTGCTCAAAATAATAACTCACTGCTATTAAACCTGCTGTCACAGAGTCATCTAGACAGTAGGAGTTTTTCTTCCACTTAGTACTGTCCAAAGTGCTGATTGCCACACCTCTCCACTTAGTGTGTTTGCACAGGGGAAAGTGAACCAATAGAATTCTTTTAATGTTCTGAATGAAGCAGAGACCTGCGTTTGCTCATCGCTTAACTACCCGCAAATGATGATACTTTTTAAAGTTATATAATTTATGACACAATATTTCCGATATGAACTAGTTATGAACACCATTGCATCTGTTAGCTGTGTCTGCCACAGTCAGTATGCATAAGTAGTTTTCAAGTTCAAGTAGGAGTCCTTAAATGCATATCTCACATGTGCAAACAAGCTGCTCACCAGTGTGCTATGGAAAATGCTTATTAGCATGTATAACTTATGTTTACTGCCCAGTTTAGACTTTAATGGGATGAAGACTATGTAAAAACACAACTAAAAGGGAAGAAACTTTTTAATGACTGAACACATATTTATACTCAGTAATGTGTTACCTGCATCCATGGACATGAAACTTGATATGTCAATACTTATTCCCAGATATCAGCTGCACAAGAGAAATAAATAAAACTGCATTGGTTCATACCATGTTGTACCTTTATAATGACAATAGACACTGAGATTGTCGTATACATGTATTAATGTGAACAGCAAGTCTTCACAAATATAAACTCAAAAAAATGTGTGTATCAGTATGTGACAATTTAAGTGTGTAATATATACAGCATAGTGGGGAACAGATGCATATGTCTCATTTCTGCTACATGCATTCCTCACAGCTTTTTGTTTCTAGTTTGACAAGCTGTCTCTTTAAGTATACATGCACGTTGGAAACAAAACATGAAATAGTACATCCACAATTTGCACACTACTCCCATAACAGGATGTGTTAACCACATAATATATTGATGATGGCATAATCTATAAAGACCACTATGACAAGGCAAAAACATACTTCAGGAGTGTTTCAATTATGAAGTACTGTGCCTTGTAGATGGGAACAAAATACTTAACGTGTGTTAAATAAGCACAGCAGCCCCATTATGTGTGTGTGTCTCTATGTATGTTTAAGTGTGCATGCATAATCAGAGGAACATCAGTGTGTATCCTACTATCATCAATCCATTCCAATGCAAGACTAGTATCTTGACAGTTGTAGATGGCTATCCATCCATTTCATGCAGGCCTCCCAACATCTTCTCTCAAACATCCACTGATGATGTCATCCACTATAAATTGTCCAGCAGCATCGTAAAAGTTAGACTTGTGCCATGGTGCTTGCAGTAAGTACTGAGTTCTGTAGCTGGTGTATTTATGTAAGGGTTCTAACTTCACTGTGGCCAACTGGTGCGTGCATGTGTAGTCAGGGGTATGTGACTGTGTATCCTGCTGTCAGCAAGATAGTCCCATGGAGTACAAGTATTTTGACATTTCTACATGCCTACACATCCATCTCATACAGGCCTTCCAACATCTTCTCTCAAACATCCACTGAAGATGTCATCCACTATAAATTGTCTAACAGCATTGTAAAAGTCAGACTTGTGCTGTGGCGTTTGAATTAAATGCTGAGTTTTCTAGCTAGTGCATTTGGGTAGCGGCTCTTATCTCACTTAGGTCATGTGTGTGTGTGTGTGTGTGTGTGTGTGTGTGTGTAGTCAGAAGAGCATAACTGTGCATCCTACTGTCAGCAATGGAGTAGAAATATTTTGACAGTTTTACATGCCTACACATCTCCTTCATACAGGCCTCCTAACATCTTCTCTCAAACATGAAATGATGTTATCCACTATAAACTGTCCATCCGCATTGTAAAAGTCAGACGTGTGCCATGGTGCTTCCATTAAGTACTTAATTCTCTAGCTGGTGTACTTATTTATTTGTTTTATTTTACATCTGTTTACTGGGAAAGTCCGACTGGGCAGAGTCCATTTTTAGTGGAGGCCTGGGGAGAAAATCTCCACAAAAAGTGACAGTACATACAACATTAACCAAAAAGAACAGGAGGAACTGTTGTCCAACAATAACAAATACCAAGAAAGGGACAATAGAAAGTACCACTGCACTACTCGTAGCTGTAAAAATAGACTCCTAAATGTATTGTTCTTAACACAATTCAGTAAAAAAACAAGCAGCGTTTTCGTCCAAGTATTCCTCAGACTTCATCAGACAATCAACATGTTAAATCAATTGACTATATACATATATATATATATATATATATATATATATATATATATATATATATACATACACACATATAATTGATCCAATTAATTAATAAAAACAAATACTCATATTTAAAAGGGAAATGACCCACAGTGTTTGATGAACACATACAATAAAATACATGTGATGCTACAAAACTCAAATACTATAATATAAACAACCCTAAATACTGTTTTCTTGTACACAGATAAACCCATTGAAATTATTTGATCCATGGAAAGTATATTCAAGTGTACATTTATCAAACTTATGAAAAATGTAAAACGTAAAGCCATGAGTGCATTTTTTTGCAATCTGTAATTATTTTAAATGTACATACAACATTAGTAACAGTAAATACAGCATGACAAACAATATATACAACATAAGTTATAGTAAATAATTGCAAGTCTAACAGTAGATACAACATCAGATATGGAACTTAACATAGTGATATTATTAACATAGAACCTATGAGTATTAATTTACATTTATAAAGGGAAAATAATTCTAGATTTATTACACATTTAAGAATAAAAAGAAAAAAGAAAAATCCTAATAGAAATAAGATCACTTTCCAAGAGACAGGCTGAATAATTAATGGAGAATGTACTTACGATAACAGGAGATCAGCCAGGGGGGTTGCATGAGCAGAGCCAAGTGTCAGATAATTTTTGAGTAGTTTTTTTAAATTGGAGTGTGTTGTCAGTAGCTCTGATATTATTGGGGAGAGAGTGCCAGGTTTTTGAGGTATAGGAAGAGTATAAGGAGTCTCCTGCAGTTTTATTAGCTTTAAAGACTTGTAATAAAGATTTATTTGATGATTGTAGTGTTTGAGTGTTAGAGTAAGGTTGAGATGGAGTTTTTTCGGGGTTATCGAGTAATTTGTCGGCCATGATTAATTGGTTGTATGCAAGAAGCTGAGGTAGTTCAAGCCAAGAGACTTTTTTGAGGGCTAGACAGTGATATGGCCTATATAATGATCCCGTAGCAAATTTAGCTATTTTGTTATAGCATGTATTCAGTTTATCTAAATCTGTTTTTTTAAGGTTGATAAGGATGGGTGAAGCATATAATAAAGTAGGTGCTAGTATGTGGGTTCTGGCTATGGCAGCTCTTGAGGAGTCTGTTAAAAATGTTTAGTTTCTGTAAACGATGACCATTTTTTGTGGACTTTTTAAATAGTTTGTGATATATACAAGTCAAACCACAGCTTATCATCTACAGTGACTCCTAGTAGTTTGCTGGATGGTTCAGGTGTAATTATTGTGTTGTTATTGGCTATGATGTCGAACTGTCTGGTAGGTTGAAAGATCATAGTTTTTGTTTTTTGGGTGTTAAGAGTAAATTAGAATTTAGCCAGCCATGTTTCAATTTCTGTAAAGGCCTGTTGTGTTTTATCCTGAAGTTGTTGCATGGTAATGGCTGCACAAACTGATGTTGAATCATCTGCATATTGGATAATGCTGGCAAGTGAGGTGGCTGAGTTGAAGTTATTAGTGAAAATACTGCAGAGAAGAGGGCTAAGTATGGATCCCTGTGGGACCCCAAAAGTAATAGGGAGAAGTATGGAGAGTTCATATTGTAACTTAACTGCCTGCTGACAACCTTTTAAGTAACTATGGAACCATGAGACACATGAAGGGAGTATCTTTCAGTCTGTGAGAGCAGTTAGAAGTTTGCTGTGGGAGAGTGTGTCAAAGGCTTTAGACATATCCAAGGAAACTAATGAGACTGTGTTTCTCTCATTCCTGAATTGTTTTTTGGTGTTGGTAAAGCTAAGTAGAGCAGTGGTTGTACTATGGGATGGTCTAAATCCATGTTAGGAGATTGCAAGTCATTGTATGTGAGATATATCATAATTTGGGAATGTATACATTTCTCCAGGAATTTTGAAAGTGAGGATATGATAGCTATGGGGCAATAATTAGTTATTTCAGTTATTTACCACCTTTATGTAGGGGGATAATATAAGAAATTTTCCAGATGGCAGGGATGTAGTTTTCAGAAATTGAGTGGTTAATCAGTATTGATATGGGATAAGATATAGCCTCAGCTGCAATCTTTAGGAATTCTGCTGGTAAGTTATCAGATGCAGTTGTAGTTGGTTTAAATTGTTTAGGACTTTTTCTATGGTTTTGGTGAGGATGGGTTGAATTGAGAAGGAAATACTATTATTGTTATTTAGATTGTTAGTTGTTTGTAGGTTATTTGGGGTATCTCTGGGTAGTACAATAATGCTTTATGTAAAGTATTTGTTAAACTATTTAGCGGTGGTTTCTGAGTTATTTGGTAAAGTGGGGAGGGGTTGTGGTTTGTCTGGGATTGAGTATGTTTTTGATTGTAGCCCAGAATTTTTGTGGGTTACTTTGATACTTAGTTTGCACTCATAATACTTCCTTTTGGCTAGCTTGATTTGGTGTTTAATTTTGTTCCTGAGTTGTTGATAAGTTGCACAATCAGTAACCCAGGCGATCCATGCCTTGTCCCTTTGCTTAAGGAGGGCTTTTGTTTCAGTAGTAAGCCATGGGCCAGAATTTGCTTTGACACAAACTGTTCTAGCCATACTGTGCCATACTGTTGAGTATATTGAAGAAAGCATTATTAAAATATTCAACTGCTGCATCTAAGGGTAAATTCTTCAGTGGGCTCCAGTTACAGTGTTTTAGAGTATATATTAGTTCCTGTGGTGTAAAATCTTTCTTATTATGGATTTGCTGATATATAGTATGCTTAGTAGGGTTAATGTGTTGCCTGAGTAGGTAGGTAGGTATGTGATCACTGATGTCTGATAAACATCCAGCATTTTGATAATGGGAGGGTTTGTTTGTTAGGGCCCAGTTGAGAATGGAGTGTTTGTTAGATTTTTTGGTCTATTCCTGTAGGGAACCAGATAATTTGTGAGAAGCCATAGAGATTAATGTGGTTAATGGGGTTGTTAGAGTTACAGGTAAACCAGTCAGTATTAAGATCACCCATGGTAATAGCTTTTTGGATGATGTTATTAGAGATACATTGAAGGATGTATTCAATGGTGGAAATATTATTGCCTGGTGGGATGTAAATGGCTACTACAGTTATGTACTTGTTAACATTAGTTTGTAATCTGGCAAGTAGAAGGTCAGTATTAGTCGGGTAGATATTTGTAGATTTAGAGGTATCACTGTTAGGCTGTTTTTGAAAAGCATAGCTACTCCACCTCCTCTTTTGTCATTTCTGCCTGCTCAAAGTATATTATACCCTGAAGATGTAATTTTGTTTTATGAGATATGGGGTTTAAGCCAGGTCTCTGCTAGGATGGCTATTTCTGGAGAATAATGTGATAGGATTGCCTCTAGTTCATGAACTTTATTAACCAGACTTCTAACATTTAAGTTAGAAGCAATAAGTCAGTGTTTTTGTAAGGTAAATTAAGTATATGTGGTGGCTGAGAATTCAATGAAGTAAGGGTGTTGGTTCCAGAATTTGGGTGCATGTTCCCATTTGTAAGCAGGTTTTGGCAATGTTTGCTATTGTTCTGTTGTGACTACATATATGTTTGTGGTATCTAAATGTGATTTTTTTTTAATTTAGTTTGGGTGATGGTACTTTAGTATTATGTTAGCCTAGGATGGTGGTGTTGAAGATGCCAGGAGATATTTGAAAGTTTTTAGATTTCTTTAGTGCAGGAGAGTTAATATTTACCTTTCAGTTACTTTGGGGAAGGGCTAGGGTGTAGTAGTAGGATGTACAGTGTGTGTCTAAGGAGAAAGACAGAAGTATTTAGATGTGTTGGGTTAGCATGAAGATGTTTAGCCAATCTTTGAGATGTGGCATTTTTAACTGAGTGGGGAAGCACTAGGTAGTAATAGTTTGATAATGGAGGGTGTATTCGTGAAATAGTAGAACAGGATAATAAAAAAGGAATGTGGATAAGAAAGGAAGCAGAAAGTATTGTAACAGTCGTAGGGGGCAGTAGAGATTATCTAAAAGGTTATAGGCTAGGAAGTAGTGTTGTAATTAGCTGGGGTTGGAGATAAGATAATGGCTAAGGCTGTGAGAGTTTAGGTTAGTAATTGGATATGAAGGATGGTTGGACCCTGAAATGGGTGGAAGGGGGAGGTTAGAGATAAATGTAATTGATGTGGGGGTGGGTGGAAGTGGGGGTAAGGTAGGGTAGTGGAGTGAGCCTGAGCAAAGTGAGGGTGAACTGAGCGGGTCTGACCTAGACTGTCTATGTAGCCACCTTGAAAAACAATCAGTGAGGTATTAAAACCAGTGAAAAAGCAAAAGGATATGTTATTTAAAAGTAGGATTTTAAAACAGAGTGGAATGCCTTTAACAGTGAAACAAAACTTAGATTGAGTGAGCACAGAAACTGAAATGCTTACTGCATGGCTGTTTGGTGACTGTAGATAATGTAATGTACAATAAGAAAAATACTGCTGGTAACTAGATTATCTGCAGATGCAGAGCAATGGGATCGGCTGAAAGCCGCTGCTACAATTAATGGATAGTTTATGTTTAATACAGATTTAAATTGTTTGTGACTGTTTGTGAAGTGCAAAAGGATTAGGAAACCAATCAGTGAACCTTAACAAAAGGTATGCTACTTTGCACAGTCACTCTACTTTATACTGTTAAGTTAAGGCAAATGTGGACATTATCGAATTTTACCCTGAATTTCTTAAAATGATATAATATTAAAGCAGGGGTTAGGTACAGATGAACGGGACAGGTAATGTTATGCTGTTTTAAAGATTTAAGTTTTTATCAAAATAAGATAGACTTTAGTTTGGGGGGGACACTTACTGGAGAGGGTTATGCAGCTGTTGCTTCCTGATGATGAGCTCATCAGTACAGTGGTTTGAGTAAGGAACTATACAGCAGAATGTACTAACACACTCACTAACATGTGTTTAATTTAGTGCAGTTAAGATATTTTACTGTCTAGACACTTGGAAGTTAAGTACCTACATTAGTTTTAAGTCTCTTTAGTTTCAGGACAGTGTCCATGGGTGCCCAGTGTATGAGTGAGGTATTTTTGAGGTTTTCAATTCTTGTTATGCGGGGGGGGGGCAGAGACCTACTCGACCTGAGAGGCGGCTTGGTTTACTAAAAGAAAAATAAATAAAAAAATGTAAGAGAGCATTAGGTTAAGGTAGCTCGTGCTGTGTGACCAGTCACCAGCAATGGTAGTACTATGACTAGTAAGTAATAGCTCTGGTAAAGCTATGAGAATCAGGGGAAGGACATACAGTATCAAGATAGGTTATAGTCTAGTAAAAATTTTAATTGATGCACAGGAGAGATATAGAAATGAAAGTCATGTATGCAAGTATGTCAATTAGGAAGAATTAAGCTGTATAACATTGCACTTGGTTTGACAGTACTCAATAACAAAACCATCAGGTAATGGTAATGGTTGTTTTTGCTTCAACACCTCATAACTTAAATCTTTTCTAGTGGCAACATACAACAATAAAGTGTGAATAGTACAAAAAGCAGTCCTTTACTACATTAAAGCAAGATACACTTTCAACATGCTTTAAACACTAGTAAATGCAGTTAGAGCAGTTCAAGTTGTTGTGTCTTTTGGCTTTTCCCGGTTAGGGGTCGCCACATCGGAACTCCAGTCCGCTAATGATTGGCAGTAGATTTTTACATGCCGAGTTGCCAGCCCTGATGCACAACCTTCAACGAAGGTACGCCCATTCACGCATGTCTCTACACAGAAGACGCTCTAGCTGAGAATCGAACAGGACAATAGGGGTTCTAATCTCATTGCACTCAAATGTTTTGAGTGTGTTTGTGTTCAATGGGTTGACATTCAAGAAACCTGTTTTGACCAGACCTTCTACTATCATCTTCTCACCAGACATTGCTGATGTCATCAGCTTTAAAGTGTTGTCTGTCAGTATAAAAATCAGACTTGTGCTGTGGTGCTTGTGTTAAGTAATGTGCTTTATAAATAAGTAGGGGTTCTATTCTCACTGTGGTCAACTGGTGTGTGTGTGTGTGTGTGTGTGTGTGTGTGTGTGTGTGTGTGTGTGTGTGTGTGTGTGTGTGTGTTTGCTCACTTAGTTGACATTCAAGAGGCCATTTTAGACCAGCATGTGAGACACTTTTCCTACCATCTTCTTCTCACCAGACACTGCTGATGTCTGACACTATAAAAAAACTGACTTGTGCTGTGGCACTTGCTGTGCTTGCATTAAGTACTGTGATCTGTAGATAGGGAGGGATTCTACTCTATAAATATTAATATTAATCATCATTTCTTCAATAGGTCAGTGGTAAAGCCATGGAAGCTGCCATGGTTCCACACCATGCAAGTGTTTTTATTATATTTTAGGAGAAACAGTATATTTTTAAAAGTGAATATTTTAGTAAAATAGTACTATATAAGTGTTTTATAGATTTTTTTTTAATTTGGAGAGGGGAGTTTGGTATTTGAAAAACTTTCATTGAATATGTTAATAATGTATGTCACTATCTAAAATTTGTCTTATGATACGATTTTAAAACTGTGAGTTTTTTTAGATGTCGTAGTGTACAAAAAATAATAAGCAATTCAAAACTAAAATATTCAAGAAAGAAATACAAAATAATACTTAAGTTATGACAGCATGCACGCAAAGAAAATCAAAAGTAATATAGTGAAGGGACAGTTGATGAGAGTAAGTGATTTAACTATTAATGACAATGAATTTTTAAAAGAAGGGAAGAGTTTATGTCAGAAGCTGGTTGCAAGAGAATATCCTGAAAAGGAAGTTAAAATTACTTTTGGTGAAATTATTAACAAAAGGAAGGAAATTTTTAAGGAGTGTATTGTCAAAATTAACAATAAAGATTATGTGGCAAGGAATGGTAATACAATTTTCTTTAGTTGAAAGAAATAAGATAACTGGAAGATTGTAAGTAGTTTTCCTGGAGTTAAAGAAGTAATGACAGATGCACCTATTTTTTGTAAACAAAAGTGGAATATTTTAAAGGATAGGTTTCAGTCTAAATTAGGACAAATTGAACAAATAAGTAATGTTTAAATGTTGGTGTTGTGACCATTGCCATATTTACAAGTTAATGACACAGGTGTGATTATTAGAAATAAAATGGTTTATTCCTCTGGTTATTTTTCTTGTAAATCAAAGTATATTGTTTATTTAATTATTTGTTTATCCTGTTCTGCCTATTATATAGGTAGAACTAGAAGAGAATTGCACTATAGAATTTATAAGCTTGTACATGCTGCTCAGGTATGTGACAAAAATAATGTAATGAGTAAACATTATTCTGAAGGAAAATATAACTTTTAGTTATGTACTTACCATAACTTTAGATGTTTGGGATCCATCTTGCCTACATTCTGTACTGATGGGCTCGGAGCCGATCCCTTGGCTCCGACTTGGCACGCTATGCTATAGAGCGAAGCCTCTTATTGGCTGAGCTATTCACTGTCCCAGGATGCACCACCACTAATCCCCCAGATCTTGTTTGTCCGCATTCATGCACACGCACATAACTTGTTTATATAACATTGCCAGATGTTTCAAGATGAAACAATAGAATTCGGACCGTCCGATCTCTTCTGATCTCCAAGGAAGGGGGAAGGAGGGTGGGTTATTAGAATGTGAGATGGATCCCAAACATCTAAAGTTATGGTAAGTACATAACTAAAAGATGTTATGTGATCCTATCTCGCCTACATTCTGTACTGATGGGACAGCGTCCCTAGCACCTAAATCCTGGGTGGCTCACTGGAAAACACTCCTGAGCACTGTGGAACCAAATGAAGCTCGCCCCCGAGATGCCACATCCAATTTGTAGTGGGAAATGATGGTGTGCGGGGAAGACCACGTAGCCGCAGCACAAATGTCACTAATGGCAAGCTTAGAATGGAATGCTATTAAAGTAGCCATAGCTCTTGTAGAGTGAGCTTTGACAGAGGTCGTAAGCTCTTTATTAGAAGAGGAATAAGCTTGACTAATGCAGTCCCTGATCCATTTGGCAATAATGACTTTTGTGACGGCTTTGCCCAATTTATTATCCGAAAAGGACACAAACAATTGATCTGTCTCCCTTGTTTGTTTGGTCCTATCTAAATAAAAACGCAATTGCCTGTGGACATCTAATGTGCAGAATATGTATTCCGCTTTGTTTGAGTACTTGGGAAAGAAAACTGGAAGTTCTAATGACTGTTGTAGACAAAAACTAGAACAAACTTTAGGGACAAATGATGGATTTGGCCTGAGAGATACTCTATCTTTGTGAAAAATCAGGTACGGAGGTTTTACAGACAAAGCTTGAAGCTCTGAAACCCTTCTGGCAGAAGTAACCGCGACCAGAAAGGCAGTTTTCCATGATAGAAATTTCAAATCACATGTTGCTGCCGGTTCGAAGGGGGAGGAAGTTAAGGCACGTAACACCACATCGAGATCCCATGGAGGAGCAGGATGAGAAATCGGAGGTTGTAAAAGCGCAGCACCTTTCATGAAGGTCTTACACAATCTGTTGCTCATTAAAGGTGGGTTTATAGATTCATGAAAATTGGAAATAGCTGCCAATTGAACCTTGATGGTAGAGACTGAAGAACCTTGATTGAATAGGGAAGTTAGAAATTTCAGGACTTCCGATACAAGAATAGTGATGGGATCCAGACCCCGGAGTTGAGCCCAAATAGCAAATCTCTTCCATTTGCTAGAATACAATTTCTTAGTGGCAGACTTGTGGGCCGAAGATAAGATATGTACGACTTCCGGGTCTAAGGTATGATTCCTGACTACAGTCGGAAGAGGAGGAGCCAAGCTGTTAATTTCAAGGTGTGGAGGGACTGGTGGAGTAGTCCCGACTGATGAACTAATAGGTCTGGGATCTGATCCAGGAACCATGGACCGTCCAGTGTATATTTCCGAAGATAGGGGAACCATACCTGATGAGGCCAGTAAGGAGCAACTAAGATCATTTTGTTCCCCAAGTGAGATGCCTTTTGGATCACTCTGGGAAGGAGGGGAACTGGGGGAAAAGCGTATAGCAAGCCGGTGGGCCAAGGATGGGCTAGTGCGTCCACAGGGCTCTCCCCCGGAGCCGGAGTGAGGGAGAAGAACTTTTTGCACTTTGCATTCAGCGGGGTTGCGAAGAGGTCGCAACAAGGAATTCCCCATTTGCTAAAAATCTGAGTTGCGACCGTATTGTTCAGAGACCACTCGTGTGGAGAGAGGATAGTTCTGCTCAGTCTGTCGGCTATCACATTGGACTTGCCCCGGATATGAGTCGCCACTAGAAATCGTTTGGTCGACACTGCCCATTCCCAAACTCTCATGGCCTCACTGCAAAGGGGGTAGGATCTGGTCCCTCCCTGCTTGTTCAGGTACCAGACCACTGACATGTTGTCGGAGTGAACGGCAATTACGCCCTGAGGGAGGTAATCGTGAAGGGCTTGTAGGGACAGAAACACCGCCCTCATTTCTAAAATGTTGATATGAAGGAGGCTCTCTTCCAAATGCCATTTGCCTTGGACTGACCTGCCCAGGGAATGCCCCCCCCTCCCCATCTGGGAGGCGTCCGTAGTCAAAGTGGCCACAGGAGGAGGCGGAACAAAGGGTCGTCCCTGATCCAGATTGGAGGGTATCAGCCACCAGCGAAGGTCCCGTTTGCAGGTTTCCGTGATCCATATGAGGTGACTGAGGGGGAGATCCTGAAAGGACCACTGTGCTGAAAGAAGCCACTGGAGAATTCTCATGTGCAACCTTGCTAGGGGAACTAGAAGAACCGTGGCAGACATAGATCCCAATAGCTGCAGAACCATTCTGGCTGGGGCTTTGGATCTGGGAAGTAAGGCTCGAACTTGAGCCTGTATGGTTTGTATCCTCTCTGTAGGAAGATAGACCTGCATTCGGTTTGAGTCTATCTCTACTCCGATGAATCTTATGCGTTGAGATAGCAGCAACACAGACTTTGGCCAATTGAAGGTGATTCCAAGGGAAGTGCCCAGTGATATTGTGGCTTGTAGGCTCTGCAATAGTAGATGCTTGGAGGTGGCAGTTAGGAGCCAGTCGTCTAGATACGGAAACACCTGGAATCCTAGACTTCTCAAGTGAGCAGTTACGACCGCCAAACATTTGGTGAACACCCTGGGGGCTGTGGTGAGACCAAAGGGCAGCACGCGGAACTGAAAATGACTGTGTCCTAGGCTGAAGCGCAGATGTCTCCTGGACGCTTGATGTACCATGATATGGTAATAAGCGTCCTTGAGATCTATGGAGCACATCCAAACACCTTTCTCCAGCAGTGGGAGAATGGATTGTAGGGTGACCATTCGGAACTTGGACTTTTTGACTGAACGATTTAGAATGCTGAGATCCAAAATGGGCCTCAAGTCCCCGGTCTTTTTTGGCACCAAAAAGAATCTTGAGTAAGTCCCTAATCCGATCTGGTCTGCGGGGACCGGTTGGATGACTCCTTTTTGAAGCAGCTTTGAAACTTCTAAGGCTGCAATTTCCCGTTGACTGGGTGGCGGGTCCGGGATTTTCTTGGACGGAGGTGGGGAGTGAGAAAAGGGAATGGCGTAACCTCCGGCAATAATTCGAAGCACCCATCAGTCCTGAGTGATACCTTCCCAGGCTTTTAGGTGCCTCGAAAAATGACCCCCGACTGGCTCCGGAGCTGCACAGTCGGGCAATCCCTCAGGGATTGTGAAAGGCTGAAGAGCCACGAAAGGCCTTGCGGTCTCCAGTGTTGCGGGGGCCTCTGCCGCCTCTGGGACGGCGTCTTCCAGAAGAATTTCCCCCTCCTCTGCCTCTAGAAGGGGGATCGTCCTGCTGTGAGGGATAAGACTTCTGAGATCTACGGAACCACATTTTCCCTCCTCTTTTAGCCTTGGGGTAAGGCCGAAAGGGAGTGGAAAATTGTGCCCCTACGGCAGTCAAAGTCTTACCTTCTTGCTTGCAGCGGGTCAATGTGTCCTTTACCTTGGGTCCAAACAAAGAGGACCCATCAAAGGGAGCGTCGGCAAAGGAAGACTTGAAGGCTTCCGCAAAATGACACAGGCGGAGCCAGGCTTGCCTCCGTAGAGCAATACCTGTACCCGCCGCTCTACTCGCCCCCTCAGCCGCATAAGAAATGAGCCTCATGGACGAGTTTGATATGGATGACAGCGTAGCCAACTGAGAGCCAACTGTCTGGGCCAGCTGCTCAGGTAGGTTACCCAACAGGGTATCTGAAAGCTCCATGATCAGATCCCTCTGAAACCTGGTGAAGTGCATTAAATAGTTCAGGGATCTTAAGGTAAAGGCCGCTGAACTGAGGGTGCGCTTACCGTACCGATCCATGCTCCTAGACTCCTTATTAGGAGGATGGATGGATGTCGAAGCCTCTGCTACATCTTGTTGGGTAGCAGATGCCACCACCAAGGCATCTACAGCCACACCTTTCGTCAAAAATTCCTTTTCTGGGGGTGCTGACAGGAACTTATTTGGGCGAGCAGGCACCAGTTCCACAGAGTCTGGGTGTTCCCACGCCCTTCGACAGATCAAATCAAGGAGCTCGTCGAAGGGCGGAGACACCCAGGAGGTGGAAGGCTGAGCCCCGAAGGCCTTAAGGAACACCGACTCATCAGCAGAAGGGGGTTTGGAATGCCAGCCGCCTCGTTGTTTGAGGGCTTCCAGGATGTCTGCAAAGGAGACATCATCTGAGGACGACTTAGGGGACCCCTCTGCATCATCAACATCAGTGTCTGACGTGAGAGACTCATCAGGGGAGTCAACGTGCTTCCTCTTGCACGATCTTTTCCTTGGGGGTTCCTCCGAAGAAGCTTCAGAGGGACCTCCAGGAGGGGGGAAACCCCAGTGGGGGTGACCTCAGGCCCCAGGGCTCTGCTGTCTAAGGACAGGGGGACTGCCTAAGACCCAGTCTCCATATGCAGGGAAGGTGCTGGAGAGACCGTGGAGGTAGCCAAAGAAGATTTGGCTAACGCACTCCTCATGGCCCTGAAGGCCAGACCACCAGAATCCTGGGAAGGTCCAACCCCCATGGCCACAACAGTAGACGGTTCCCCCGCAGCCGACACACCGAGAGGAAGGCTTGGAACCGAAAACATCAGTCCCGAAGCGTCCCCCCCAGGGCCGACAGAGGAGGTCCGCGTACCGAACTCCGACTCGAGAGCCGGGGATGGAGAAAGGGTCGGAGCTGACCCGAAAACCTCCATCGGCTCCACCAGCACCGGCTCCAACAGTGCCGAGGCTGTTGGAGGAGGAACCATAACTATAGGGTGGACCATCGGCTCCGAAGCCGAATTGGCTGGAGCCGAAACTAAATTTTGGAACACAGGAGACTGGAAAAGTCTTAGGAGCACCCTGTCGATGTCCGAATCAGACATCTTGGAGGATCTAGATGAAACCGATTGGGTCCGAACCGACTTCTCCATCGGCTCCAAAGGACTGGGGGACCGGCTCCGAATGGACTCGACCAATATCGGTTCTGAGGGAGATCCCAAAACAATTTCCCTCGGTGCTGAGGAGGGCTTCGGCGCCGAAGGGGAAGAGTCTGAGCGGAGCCGATGAAGGTGACCCGCCTCTCGACGCCCCAGTCCTCGGCTCCGAAACCAGAGGAGTCGAGACTGGAGGCATCGAGGCAGACCGTTCCACCCTCGGCTCCGAAGTCCGTGGAGCCGATGGAGAAGCCTGCCTAGGTTTCTTAGCAGTCGGTTCCGATGGGCTGGTCGGAGCCGACGCTTTCTTCTTCTTAGTAGGAGAGGAAGAGGAAGATAAGGCCTCCTCGAAGGAGGGTTTAATCAACCCTTTCAGTATTAATTTATTCTTCCTCTCTTGGAGGACTCTAGATGAAAAGGCGTGACACACGCTACAGGACTCCTGTAGGTGCTTGGCGCCTAAACAATATACGCACGAGGAGTGGTCATCGGTTACAGACATCTTATAACCACACCTTGTGCACTTTTTGAACCCTGAGGGTCTATGTTCTTTTGACATAATGCCTATCAAAAAACACTAAAACAGTGGACAGAAGCACTATCTTGTCAGAACAAATACTTTACACAATAGAAAAAATTTAACTTAAAACTTTAAACTTTAAACTTTTTTTTTTTTTTTTTTTTTAATGACACAATACAATGACAGAAAACACTAAGAAGGAGGGCCAAGACCCTCTAACTTAAACAGGTACTTGACCTCCTAGAGAAAAAAATAAGAGAAACTAGCTGAGGAATAGGGGAAGGCCCCTCTAACTTAAACGGGAAACCTTTCCTTTAAACAAACACACAATTTACCTCAACAAAATGTACCAAAACACACTCGTACAACAACAATAGCTGTTAAAACAGCTTTTGGGTGATAATAAGGAATTTCCTGACAGGAAACTTAGAAAAAAACAGTACTTAGCTCAGCCAAGTTTGAGACCACATCCTAGCTTGTAAGCAGCAAACGAGATCTGGGGGATTAGTGGTGGTGCATCCTGGGATAGTGAATAGATCAGCCAATAAGAGGCTTCGCTCTATAGCATAGCATGCCGAGTCGGAGCCGAGGGATCGGCTCCGAGCCCATCAGTACAGAATGTAGGCGAGATAGGATCACATAACATCATTTGTTTTAAGTTTTTTTGTTATAGATCAGGTAAAAATATACAGGTAGGTTTGATGTGGAAGATTAATTAGACTGGAGAGAATATTGCTGGCAGATGAAATTGGAAGCCTGCAACCCTCCAGGACTGAATGATAGGAAAAAGTTTAAAGTTTATTTAAGAAAAAAGATCAGACATTGATTGATTAATTAGATAACTAACTTAGTCATGTGATTTTAGAATATATAATGTGTTGTTTTATGTATTTCATTCAGTATGAATTCACTCCAATGGAGCTCACAAAGTTTGCACTGTATCAACATCCAAGGCACCCCGGATAAAATCAACATCCAAGGCACCCTGGATCTTTGGTTTACTGGTTTGTTGCCATGGAACTTTGCTTTACTAGTTTGTGGCCATGGAACTTTGGTTTCCTGGTTTGTGGCCATGGAACTCTGGTTTACTGGTTTGTGGCCATGGAACTCTGGTTTACTGGTTTGTGGCCATGGAACTTTGGTTTACTGGTTTGTGGCCATGGAACTTTGGTTTACTGGTTTGTGGCCTTGGAACTTTGGTTTACAAGTTTGCACTGTAACTTCCAATGGCTGGAACCTAAGCTTTTTGACACAGAATCAAATTATGTCCTCACATTTAAAACAGATGTTCATATCTCTAGAACCATAAGGGTTACTAAAGAAATATAAATGTCAAATTCTTCAACACAAACTATTTTTATAGTTGTAGTATTCTTTAGGCTCTAGGTCTCAAACCAAATTTTATAAGTCACAGTAAACACAGTAGCTATTACATTTGAAATATTTTGTAAACAACCTACAATATCTCAGCAAACACTCAAGTTACACATACACTGTCAGCAGCATTTTATTCATCTATCAGAGAGCTTTCATATGAGGCTAAGGAGTTCTGTCTGTGTTACTTGGTTGTTGAGGTATTTAGAAAAATGTGAATATTATATCTATATTAATAAATATCATAAAAATAACATTTAATATCTATTTACCTGGACTAGACAGAGGTCAAATATTAATGCAGTTGAGTTTGCTATTGTGTAAGAATTTAGATGAAATCTTATAAAACCTTCTACATAGCAGAGTTTTGGAATTATTGATGCAAATATGAACAAGCAATATTTGATGTCTAGAGGCGTCAGTAGGAGTTAACTATAGATGCACCTGGAGGAGTCACTTCGTTGTAATGAATTAAGACAAAAAACTTACTAAAAGTTTTTCCTTTAAAACACATCTTTTTATCATTTTTGGTTATTTTTGCAGTGGTTCAGATTTTCTACTCTTACTGTGGTCAACTGGTTTGTGTGTATTCAACAATCAGTATGTTGACAATGTTAAAATGACATGAGTCCACAGCTGTCAGACTATCCTCCCAACATCTTTGTGTAACATACACTGATAACAACATTCTATACAACATGAACTCTGACAGTATTCAAGACAAATCTGTTTTGCTGTCAGTAATAGTAACTTCTGTGTTTTCAAGATACTTTACCTAGATATATAAGGGTTCTAATCTGGCAGCAGGCAACTTGGGTGCATATACATCCAAATATTACTTTTGAGACAATTTTACACAGAGATGTGACTCCACATCCATGTCACACACTCCTCTCATGTTCTTTTCAGCATACAATGATGCTATCATACTCCATAAAGTGCAACATGACAGTGTTAACAGCAGATGGGTCTATGTTTGGTCATCGAATAAGAAATGCAAACTTAAAACATCGAATATTCACTTCAGTGAACATTCAGTTACTGAGTATTTTACTCAGGGAAAAGAGACATTGGACCAACATCCATACTGAAACACATATTGCAGTATGTCAGACTCACTCAGGTGCACCCCCAAACCCTCCCTACTTATATATACCAACTTCGAGATTGCACTACAGTGGGGAAAAGGGCACATTTCCTAATGCTGGCCAACCAACTCCATTCCCTGGGTAAAATATTTAATGACTGAACATTCGCTGAAGTGAATGTTCGATATTTTAAGTTCAATGAACAGAGATTTGATGCATTTCTCATCCGGTGGCTGAACATAGACCCAAGTCAGATATATGTGGTGGTGCTAGTGTTACATTGCATGGCATTCATCTTCTATAGCTACACAGGTGTAATGTTCAAATCAGGCCCGGTGTACTGCTGTGTGCATATGGTTGGTGGTACATTATGGTCATTGTATGATCTTTGGAATCACTCTTCATTTCACTGCTACTTAGGAGAACATTTAACATAGCCCCATGCATCCACCTTCCTCTTTTTTTCTTCTGGCTACATGATATCCTTCCTGCAGAGGAGTGGAGGATGTTCTCATGTGAAATATGCATACACACATCATGAATCAGAGACCTTCCATTAGCCTCTGCAAGCCATCTCCAATTGTGTCATGGTGTGGTGCACATGTACCCATATGGAGAGTGGCAGTATGTGGTGCAATCCAACAAATACACACATACACACAATATTCTTACTATCTTCTATCATATAGATTTAGGAAGTTTGTTTTAAATGGTATAATAAGAAGTTATGTACCTACCATAACGTTCCATGTTAGTTGTCTTCTTCTCGCCTTCTTTCTTGCTGGATGGGTTCGGAGCCGATCCTTGGTTCCGACTCAGCCTATACTATAGCTCAAGAGCTATTTTTACCGGCTCGAGGCAGCCCTATATCCCACAATACCATGCGCTAACTCCCCAGATCCCACTGACAGCTAACACATAGTATAGTTTTATTGTTACCAAAAAATAAGCCATTATATAAAAATACGGTCTACCTGCTGGTAACACTCATGATACGGGTAACCCTGAATAACTATGTATCATGAAAGAAAAAGACTCAGAGACCTTCAAGTCTGTCCAGGCTAGGGGGCAGGAGGGAGCGACGCAAGAAAGAAGGCGAGAAGAAGACAACTAACATGGAACATTATGGTAGGTACATAACTTCTTAATGTTAAGTTGTCATTCTCGCCTTCATTCTTGCTGGATGGGACAGCATCCCTAGCACCTTGGTCCTGGGTGGCTCAACGGAACAGACTCCTGAGTACGGTGGAACCAAAGTCAGCTCTATTTCTGGAGGCAATATCAAGTTTGTAATGGGTAATAAAAGTATGTTGAGAAGCCCATGTAGCTGCTGCACAAATGGCATCTAATGGTAACCTTGCTTGAAAGGCTGTTGAGGTTGATAGTGCCCTGGTTGAATGAGCCTTAGGTCTTGAAGGAAGTTGTTTGCGTCTCAACTCGTAGACAAAGATAATGATGGATGCTAACCATCTGGAAAGAGTTACCTTTTATACTGGAAGTCCTTTCTTTCCTTCAGCATAAGAGAGGGAGAGCTGTTCTGACTTTCTGAATTGTTTTGTCCTGTCTAGATAATACCGCAGTTGACGATGAACATCAAAGGAATGTAGTTTCTGTTCAGCCCTGTTTGAATAATTTGGGAAGAAAACAGGCAAGTCAATAGTGTGGTTCAGATTTGATTCAGAAGAAACTTTTGGTAGAAAGGAAGGATTCGTTCTGAGAGCTACCCTGTCTTTATGAAAAAACAAATAAGGGGGATGGACAGACAAGGCCTGAAGTTCCGACACCCTTCTGGCAGATGTTATAGCCACCAAAAACAGAGTTTTCCAAGAGAGAAGCTTGAGGGAACAAGAAGCTGCAGGCTCAAAGGGAGGGAGAATTAATGAAGTTAACACCAAATTTAGATCCCATTGTGGAGGAGGATCCTTAATGGGAGGTCTGAGCAAGAAGATGCCCTTGAGGAAAGCTTTACAGAGTTTATGGGACATAATATTGGTTTCTGAGAGCCCTACATGAAAATTGGCAATGGCCGCTAGTTGTACTCTGATAGTGGCCGACGACGACCCTGAATGAAAAAGCTCCACCAGAAAATCTAGAACTTTATGAATTGGTGCATTAAAAGGATCTAAGGACCTAGCTTCTGCCCAGAACAAAAAACGCTTCCATTTACTCGCATAAGTCTTCCTAGTATTGGACTTATTGGAGGCAAGAATGATATCACGGACAGGAAGAGAAATAAAGGGAAGCCTGGCTATGGTTGGAAGTGGAGCAACCAAGCTGTGAGGTTGAGGGACTGAAGAGACTGGTGCAGCTTGCCCGTCAGATGGGTCAAAAGGTTTGGAAATGGTTCCAGATGCCAGGGCTGTTCCAGTAGATGACGGTGCAGGAACAGAAACCATACTTGTCGAGGCCAGTACGGAGCAATGAGGATAATTTTGGATCTCAATGCGGTTGCTTTCTGAATTAACTGCGGAATCAACGGAAAAGGGGGAAAAGCGTATAGAAGACCCCGAGGCCAATCGTGGACAAGAGTGTCTCTGGGGGGATGGCCTGGTAGAGGGAAGAGTGTGAAGAAGTCGAGGCACTTGCTGTTTTGAGGTGTTGCAAAAAGGTCGCAGCAAGGCTGGCCCCACTTCTGGAAAATTCTCTCTGCTACCGCCTGATTTAGAGACCACTCGTGAGGCATGAGAATTGTCCTGCTCAGTCTGTCCGCTATGACGTTGGACCTCCAGGGGATGTGCGTTGCTATCAGAAACCGTTGAGAAGAGATCGCCCACTGCCAAAGTCTGAGTGCTTCTCGACATAGGGGGTAGGACTTTGTTCCGCCCTGCTTGTTTATGTACCACACTACAGACATATTGTCCGTTTGAACTGCTATAGTCCCCGTGGGAAGAGAGTCCTGAAGTTCTTGCAACGATAAAAGCACTGCTCTCATCTCCAGGACATTTATGTGCAGGTGGCATTCTAATTGTTGCCATGTGCCCTGGACAGTCCTGCCCTGATAGTGCCCTCCCCACCCGATCAGGGAGGCATCCGTTGTCACAGTGCCAACTGGAGGGGGAAGAACAAAGGGTCTGCCCTGAAGAAGTTGAGGGGAGACCATCCACCAGAAGAGGTGTTTTTTGCAAGTTGGGGTTATCAAAATGTTGTGAGTCATTGGGAGCTGTTGAAAGGACCACTGAGAAAAAAGCATCTACTGGAGAATTCTCATGTGGAAGCGGGCTAAGGGGAGAAGGAGAATCTCCACTGCCATGAGGCCTAATGTTTTCAGTACTAACTTGACTTGAATTCTGTTGGACTGAAACAGAAACTGAACATTCCACCGTATGTCTGTCACTCTCTGAGGTGGTAATGTTGCAGACATTTAACACGGCGCCTATGAAATTTATACATTGACAAGGAGGATTTTGTGAAATTTATGGAAATACCTAGTCTGTTGCAAATGCGAATGGTGTAATCCCTGGCTATGATAAGATGCTGCTTGGTGGTAGCAGTAATGAGCCAGTCGTCTAAATATGGAAACACCTGGAATCCTTTTTGTCTCAGGTGAGCTGTGACCACTGCCAAACATTTGGTGAACACCCGGGGGGCTGTGGTGAGACCAAAGGGCAGGGCTCTGAATTGGTAATGACTGGCTCCCAGCCGGAAGCGGAGAAACCTCCTGGAGCGCCTGTGTATCTTTACATGATAGTACGCGTCCTGAAGGTCTAACGAGCACATCCAGTTGTCTCTGCCCAAGAAGGGAAGAATGGACTGCAGCGTTACCATCCGAAATTTTGTCTTCTGCACAAACTTGTTCAGTCTGCTGAGGTCCAAAATGGGTCTCCAGTCGCCTGTCTTTTTTGGTACCAAAAAGAACTTGGAGTAGATTCCGGATCCTAGCTGGTCTGCTGGGACTGCCTGGATGGCTCTTTTTTCTAACAGCTTTTTTATCTCTAGCTGTGCCTGACCCCTTTGTCTGGGTGGTACATCTGGGAGGGGTCTTGGCGGTTGGATCGGAGGGGAAATTAAGGGGATTTTTTAACCCTCAGATATGATCGAATGTACCCATTTGTCTTGAGAGAGGGATTGCCAGGCTTCCGGGTACAGGGATAATCTTCCCCCGACTGCCTCCGAAGGTGGACAGTCAGACAGCTTCTCAGGGATGCTAAAAGGGTTGGTCAGGGAAGGATTCCCTGGAATCCTAGTTCTGTGGATCCCCTCTTCCCCTGGGGCGGCGTCTATTATTGTTCCCCCCTCTGCCTCTGGGGGGAAGTTCACCACGTGCGGCAGGCGTGACTCCCTGTGGTTTGCGGAACCACATATTTCCACCCTTCTGACCTTTAGGGTATGGTCTAGATGGTGTGGAAAAGTGGACTCCCAAGGCAGAGAGTCGTACCATCTTGCTCGCACCTGGTGAGGGTATTCTTCACCTGAGGTCCAAACAACTCTGAACCATCAAAGGGAGTGTTGGTGAAGGACGCCTTGAAGGGATCAGCAAAATTACAGAGTCGCATGCAGGCATGACATCTTAACGCAACACCTGTGCCTGCTACTCGCTCCATCGGCTGCATAAGAGATAAGCCGCATGGAGGAGTTGGCAATGGAATTCAGGGTAGCTAGCTGGGAGTTAATCTTGTCCTGATACCCCTGTATGGTTTCACCCAGTTCTTTGAGCAAATCTCTCTGAAGGCGGGTGAAATGACATAAATAGTTCAGCGACCGCATGGCAAAGGTCGCTGAAGCAAATGTCCGCTTACCGTACCTGTCCATAGTCCTGGACTCTTTATTAGGAGGATGAACAGGTACAGAAGGATCAGCTAATTCCTTCTTAGTGGCGGCTGCTACCACCATAGCATCTACCTATACACCTTTGGTCAGAAATCGTTTGCCTACCGGAGCAGAAATAAATTTAGAAGGCCTCCTAGGGGTAGGCTCCATCGATTCAGGAGTTGCCCACACCTTTCTGGCCACTACTTCCATCAGTGGGTCAAAAGGAGGGGACACCCAGGAGGTGGAAGGGCGAGACCCAAAAGCGTTAAGGTAAACCGACTCGTCCTCGGAGGGTTTGAGGGTGGACCAATTCCCCCTCTGTTTCAGGATCTCTAGGATGTCTGAAAAGGAGACATCCTCAGAGGGGGATCTCGGGGAACCCTCCGACTCATCCAAGTCGGTGTCCGAAGTGATAGACTCGGGAGAGTCTACGTGCTTCCTCTTGCACTTTCTTTTCCTAGGGGGTTCCCCTGAAGCTTCAGGGGAAGCCTCGGACAAAGAAGAGACACCCAAAGTGGGTACCCTATGCTTTGGATCTCTGCTATCAATTGCCAGAGGATGACCAGAGACCATAACAGGCACTGTAGAGGGATGAGCTGAAGGAACCAACCTTGGGGCGGACACCGGATCCAGCACGCTCCTCATCACCTCAAAAACTCCCCTATCAGGCACAGAAGAAAGTCCTGGCTCCGAGGATACCAGAACCGCTCCCGGCGCCAACAGAGAAGGCTCTGAGAATGATGTCAGGGCCGAACTAACCAGTGTTGACGCTCCGAGAGGGAGAACGGAGCCGACAATGAAGTCCCGGCGCCCGGACCTCTCCACGGACGGCACCAATGAAGAGGTTGGAGCCGACGACGCCGGGGCCGAAGGTGGTAGTATCGGCTCCGACGTGGGTAAGGTCCCGGTTCCGACAAACTCCGGCTCCGAGCTCAACTGAAGAGTCAGAGGAGGAATTGAAATTGGCACCGAGGGAACCACAGTCTGGTGAGATGGGCTTTGAAGTATTTGGACCAGTGCCTGAGACTTGAGGACTCTACTGACCACCCTCTCAATGTCATGGTCGGACAGCCTGGAAGACCTGGAGGAATGAGTCCTATGACTCCGCTCCGACAGTAAGGGCGATCCTGGAGCCGAATGAATGGACTCTACGGAGGGTGACCTAGAGCGCTTGCGGGCTGTTGTTGGCTCCGATACGGGTTTCGGAGCGGGCAAAGTCTTGCTCGCATTGGATCCAACTGGAGCCGATGTCGGAGCACTTTCGGTTCCGCTGACTGTCGACTCAAGAACTGGAACTGAGGGTTTGGCGGGCTTGGACGACTTCCCCGAGCCAGACTTAGATGGGGAGTCATCAGGCTTCAATAAGCCCCTCAAAATTAGCTTATTGCGGCGCTCCTGCAGGACTCTTGGACTAAATCCGTGACAAATGGAACAAGAGTCCTGCAGGTGCAAGGGTCCCAGGCAATAAACGCAAGAAGTGTGACCGTCTGTCAGAGACATCTTCTGACAGCACGAGTCACACTTCCTGAATCCTGAGACTTTAGTGACTTTGGACATTATATTGGGCACTAACAATCTAACACAGTCAGCACACACAACTCACTCAAACACTCACACAAGGGGAGAAGTTAAAGGGCTGACTAGGAAAACACACACACACCCACTCAATAAGGGCAAACTATAGGAATAACTATAGAAAAACTAAAGCCCGAAGGCCCGTTTATCAATTTGACTAAAGGAGGGGGGGGGGGGCTTAACGAAAACTGTTAATAAACTTTTAAGGGTAGATAATGAACAGATAGGGAAAACTAACCTTAAATTTTAAAAGTCCTCACAAAAAGAAAATACATTTTTACACTGACCTGAGCCAGTAAAAACGCAACCTCGCAGCGAAGCGGCAAACGAGATCTGGGGAGTTAGCGCATGGTATTGTGGGATACAGGGCTGCCTCGAGCCAGTAAAAATAGCTCTCGAGCTATAGTATAGGCTGAGTCAGAGCCGAGGATCGGCTCCGAACCCATCCAGCAAGAATGAAGGCGAGAATGACAACTTAACATTAATGGCTAGGATTTATGTGGTGTTGGCCATTTACCTAATTATGTCCTATGACCCTATGAACATTTGACATGTCAGTGTTGCTGTCATTGACATGGGCCATGTTGAGATGTGGATGTACACTATGGCTACAAGAGGGTATTACAATCTGTGATGTGAGCTAATGTATTGATGGCCACTGCTGCCAATTCATTGCAAGTCCTTTGTATAACAGCTGTAATGATATGCCTCCTGAGGACTGTTGACATGGTATGATACACTTTTATGTATATTGTTGGCTTATTAGAACTTGTGTTGTTCTAGTGGAGCAGATAAACATTTTAGACAATTCTCATTTCACCATCACAGTGACACTTGGCAGTATAGCACAGGTGTGCACGTATTTACATACCATTCCAAAATGCTCTGTGAGAGACATCAATATAAATTCATAATGATTACATGTGTACAAGTCTTGTTTCGTCCACATATTGTAATGCTATGATATCCACAACAATATTATATGTTTTGATTCAATTGCATCTTTGTGGAATTCATTATATGTGCAGTTGTGTTGCTGTTCACAAGGATTATTGAGGTGGTCAGCAGAACCATTGTGTGACTGTTAGCATTTGTGTTAGGAAATGTTCTGCATGAGCCACAAACCACTGATCTGTAATGTGTCCTTATATGTTATCAGGTCACTCAAACACAGCATTCACATGAAACAGATATAAGCATATGTTGTCCAATTGATGTAATTACATAAAGTTCTATGACTGTGTTGAACAGTACCAGTGTGTGGAATGTGATGCATGACCAAGGTTGTGTTTGGCAGTATTTTCATAAATCATTTATTTCAGTAAATATGAAATGTTAAGCGGAATAAACAGCTAAGCACAGATTTGTTTGTGGATGCCATACTCAACTGGAATAAATAGACAATCTGCTAGCTGACAGTTTGTCTCTCACTTCACCCTTGTGTCGCCACTGGCCATCAACCAAAGCATACATGCAAACATTACTTAGTTTTTAATCTCAGGAGGGCAGCTCATCTGTAGTCTCTGTCTACAGCTAATAGCACAGAATCAGTGGACCCTGACGCCATCACAGATTGCCTATATTGTGACTTATAACCTGAACAAGAAAACCCAAGGGTATACAACAACATGCATCCATCACCTGATCCATGAAATTATAGGCCCATACTCCTGACTTTTCTCATTTGTAAGGTAGACCAATAAGTCATCATAGACCTTATCAAAAAGGACACAGGTAATCTCCCAACTTTGTAACAAGCACATTTGATTTAAGGCTACATCATGTCTGTTACATCGGCTTGATGTCTTCAAGAAGGTCACCAAGGGCCTGCATGAGGTAAACACTGTCATCCTGCATAACTTGATTTGGCCAAGGCATTTGACACAAATCCACACTCATAGAGAGAGCTTTCTCAAGTGGCATATACACCTCTGTCACCAAGTGTGTAGACAACTGGATCACATATGCAACAGATAATGTTGAAGTGTGTGAAGTCACCTCTGTCTGGAGTCCAGTGACCAGGTCTGTACCTTGGGATTCTGTATTAGGCCCTTTCCTGTTCAGTATTTCAGTCTCAGAAGATAATACTAACTTACACATTCTTTGTCTAACCAGCTTTGTGGAGGGTCTGTATTACAACACCAAAGACACTGAACATCGAATGGCTTAAAGGCTGAAAATGCCGGACCTCAAAGTTCCTATTGTGGGGGGCACTGCCCACATCCCCGCTAATTATGTATACCAACTCCGAGATCACACTACAGTGAGGAAAAGGCAAATATTCTGATCTTCACTGTACTGCAATCTCACAAAAAGCACATAGTTGAACGGCATTTCCAACGTTAAAGATGTTCGATGTTCAACCTCTTTGATTTTGTAATAGGAACACTTTGTGGAGGACTGCAAATTGTGGACAGTCATTGAATCTAAGATTAGTAGTGGTATAATGCAGATAGTATTAACACATGCACACAAATGATTGTTGCAAGAGCCATGGAGACACAACAGATGAGCAAAAATGATGGGGGGATTGGTTCCTTTATGAAAGGAAATACACAAGATAATTACAATATAGACAGCACACCCCTGTGAGCAAACCGAGTGGTATGTGACCTGTGTACTTAGGTAAATGGTATACGAAAGTTCACCAGCATGTGCCCACAATGGTAACTAATCCCTTGTATGTAGCACAACTCCTGTGTATGTGCAGGACATTCACATCATAGGACATTATGGTCCCATTGTTCTTAGTCCACATCACAATAATAATTGAGTACAGTGCACCCTTTGCATGTACCTCTCAACACATTTCCCAAGGATGAGTTACTCAGATGTATCACTTCTGCCACAGTGAGCTCCCACATATCTTATTGACTATACTTAAATATTCTTTAGGATGCATAACCATTAGGATAAGCTGATATACAAGATACATGTCTGATACATGTTCCTGTAATGCACACAGTAAATATATAGCTGACTGACAACACTGATGTTGTGGGTTACATCCATGAAAGTGTTGATTGTGGCATATATATGCCATGCAAACCTGCCAACTAGCCAGGATTGCTCATAATTTAAAATACAGGTGTAACAGTGTTCCTCGTAACATCTCCGAATGATGTTAATTTTTAAGGAAGGTGCGCTTGATTCCCCCTACAGATTACTGACAAATCATGACAGTTATACAAGTGTGTTCTTACAGAACCATGTATAATAATTCCATATCTCCCAACTGTACAGATTTTCGCAGGAGGTCCAGATTTTTCCCGATATAGTTGGTCTGTTCCTTATAAAAATTTTGTTTTTTGACAAATCACTGGGACGATCTAAGGATTAAAGTCATTAAATCATGACATGCATTTGAGTTTCAGACTTCATATCCTTCAGAAAAATGCATGGAAACACAAATCCTGTTATTTTAGCAACTTTCTGAGTTTATAAGAGCAATATTTAAAATGTGTCTCTATTTATGAGCCTTTATCCCCCCATTACATCAGGGTTTGTCCAGATTTCTTGCGCTAAGAGGTTTAGAGGTATGAATAACTCACTATTACATATTTTATGTCAGTCACACAGAGTAATGGTGGTATTATTCAGATCTTGTCCATGGTTGCACACGCTTCTGTCTACTATTGTCCATAAGCCTGTTACTATGTGTCTGTCTTGGTTGAGACCTATGCTGACATTACATTCATATTCAGGCAACTTATTTTGCACAGCTTCACAATATGCACCTACCCCCTATTTTATATACTGTCCTTGATAGACATCTTCTTCAGTGATAATGTCAGGATGCTTATATCTCAAAAAAATCTTCTCCACTGATACGTCACCTAGTGTGACAGTCACATAATATACAATAACTGTGTGATGATATGACTATACCCACACAGGAGGTGTAGACACCAGTATGTACTGTATCATGTAAATATGTGATTACTGTTAATGTTACAGCTGTCTTGTCTGTGGTGTACATACACTGATATGCTCTCATCTGCTGTACATTACTCTGTTTCATCTGTCCTTTTCCCGTGTTCATTCTTACAGTTGATGTGTGCGGCCCTTTTCAATACACACACTTCCCCTGAATAAGTATTTTTAACGGCAGTCTATGTATCCTTGCTGATTACTGACAAAACTTTTATTCAGTATGCTTAACACAGGTGTGCACACTACTCTGCACTGACTACAGTTTCCTATAATATATTAGAATTGTATTCATTGCCTTATATTAAACTCTGGTAGTCATTGTAGTTGTCTGTGCAGTCCCGCAGAACTAGTTTGCCCGTAGATAAATGGGTTTGGATGTCTGCAGGTGTTCATGCTACTTTACATGTTTTCCTGGCTGGTGACACTGCTGCTGGTCATAAAACCACTTTTGCATTCATGTAAGAGAGATACGTAGCATGCATATGCAATTAGCTCTGCTGCTCATCATGCTAACACATAAAATCTGTGTGGGCTTCATGCTAAGCCTAGACAGTTTATTGAATCCCCAGTACAGTAATACAAGAAGTGGCTGTAATTGATGGCCACATCTGTGCATGCATCTGTGTGTGTGAGTGTGTGTGTGTGTGTGTGTGTGTGTGTGTGTGTGTGTGTGTATGTGTGTGTGTGTGTGTGTGTGTGTGTGTGATGTAGATTTGGGGAGGTTAAAATTACTGTAATCTTTTGCAGTTTTTTTTATGTTGCTACATTCAGTGCTGGCTTTAACTGCTGGGTGCAGGGGCTGTCTGTGGATGAAAGTGTTTGACTGTAGAGGTAATGCACATTTTTATGAAGCCAGCTGGAATACTCTATTGAGTCTTTTTTAGAATAACCAAATATCTGAGGTGCACAGCCAATAATCTGGGTGTAATTCATACATATCTGTATTGTCTCTGATGAAAATGACTGTATGTATGGTGGAGGGGATGCAATGTGTCTAAAAGTAAGAAGTTAGCCATATATTTGTTTTCACTTTCCATCACAGTCAGACATCAGTACTGTACTTAATAAGTGGTATTCTGTGGTGGTCTGGGCAGGAAGTGTGTGACAGCAACTGATCATTGGCAGAATGTTGAATCAAGCAGTGTTGCCATCAAACACCTCTTGGTTCTCTGGCTGAGTAATCTGGAGTTTGCATGTGTTTCTTGTCTGAGTATGGGTTTTTTATCTATGTGTTTTGGTTTCTTCACCCAGACCCTTGGCTGTATAATATATGCCTCTGGCCACAAAGGCATAACTAGGGTGGGGCAAAGGGGACAATCTCCCTGGGCACAAAATGTTAGGGGGCCATAATCATCAAACCCCAGTCAATCTTCAGTGCACTGCTGGCATTCAGAAATGAATGTCAGTATTGCATTTGCAGTAAGAACTGAAGTGGTGTAGTGCTTTGTGTGTTCAGTGCATTACCGGCATTCAGATGCTGGTATTGCATTTTCAGACAAAACTGAGGAGCTGTAGCATTCCATATGTAGGGCTGTACTGAGCACAGGTGTAGCTTGCTCCATCCCTGTCTGAACTTTTGTGCTTTTACTTTCATCCCAATCTTACAGTAGAGGGATACAGGAAAAGTAACTATAATTTTTTAAGTGATAGGAAGTCAGGCACTATTCTCAGATAAGTTTTATAATATCCTTGCAAAAAATTCTTGATTTTTTTTCTCAGTGTGTTGGGGGGGGGTGCTACTGTTTTGTTGACTTTGAGCCCCACTTTGTAGACACTGAATTTCTTTCCTTACAGATATGTATGTTCAGGCCATCATTAGAAGAACAAGTTGTAAAATAAATGCACCTCTGACTATCTAGAAACCTATGAACGGGTAGACCCCAGACACTCAGCTAAACTGAGTCACTTCCTCCAAACTTATCACAGTGGAGTCTTGGTCCATTAGGCTGTGTTTAAAAGCATTGGGGGGGGGGGGTTCTAAAAGTAAGATAAAGTGAATAAAGAAGAAAAAAATCTATATGAATGGTGTGGGCCAAAGTGAGGGGAAAATAAGAAGGGAGTACTGAGAAGGTGTAGGGAGACCAGTATGCAATAGGGAACCTCCATGCAGTCATATGTCTAGGGTTCCAGTTCAGTTAAGGCTGATCCTGTTGACTGAAGTCAGTTATCTGAGGGTGTATATATTCAGTAAAGAGGATATAACGAGTGGGTACATACTGAGGCAGTCCGTAACTGAAAAGGAGTGACCCCATCTGTTTTATCAGAGGTAATGGTTATTGATCTGCTGTAATAGAGCCACACCAGTTTGGATGCTTCCTGCAACCCCCTACTGTTGTTTTGAAGTCACCAGTCACTACTAAAGATGCAGCATAATAATAATGGAACAACCCAGCAAACTCAACAAAGATAGCAAAACACGCTTAATTAAATTTCAGCATATTCTTCCTGTAAAATCACATGTGTTTTGCATTCATTTAAGCCACTGTCAAATAAAAAATAATTAAAAAATTAGTATTTTAATCTGAAATAATTAAGTTTCAGCCTCCCCTGAAAATGGGTTTCCTGCCCAGTTGAACTTTCCCTGTAACCAAATGTCAAATAAATAAATAAAAGAGGCTGATGAACTTCATCCTCTCTTTTTTTCAGCATGGATATTTACCACATTGAATTTACTAGTATTAAAACAGAGGTAACGTTAACAGTATACTTTTAAAGTATCCTTGTACTGTCAAAAATTTAAACTGATAGCTTTATATTTGGTGTCATCCTTATATAAAAAGAAGTTATGTTCTTACCATAATGTTCCATGTAAATTGTTCATCTCGCCTTTGTTCTTACACCCGGGTTCGGAGCCGATCCTCGGCTCCGAGTCGGCCACATCACCAGCTCCGCATCATCGAGAAAGCTCGAGGCACAGTTCTATCCCATGATCCTCCTGTGCTAACCCTCAGATCTAGTTTGCTAACACCAGCAGAATCCCACTAGCTACTGCGCCCTAAGCGCATAGAAAAAACACAACCATCCAGTCTGATACTCTGTCATCAATAGAAGAGAAAAGATGCCATCCCTGATGTACACTAGGAAGCTCAAGAATAACAATATCTAGAGAAGACTGAACTCAAATGCAGTCTTACCCGTTCTTCCAGAACGCAGGATGGGGGATGCAAGGGGGGGAATGTAAGAACAAAGGCGAGATGAACAATTCACATGGAACGTTATGGTAAGAACATAACTTCTTTATGTGAAATTGTTCGATCTCGCCGTTTGTTCTTACACACGGGTAACGTCCTTAGCTCCTTTACCCTGGGTGGCTCAGGGGAGAACATTCCTGAGAACAGTGGAACCAAACGTCGCCCTGTCTCTGGAGTTTTTATCTAATTTGTAGTGAGCGATAAATGTATGTGGTTTCGCCCAAGTTGCCGCCGCACAAATGGTATCTAATGGCAAGCGGGTGGCATTGGCTAAAGAAGTAGCAATTGCCCTCGTAGAATGAGCCTTGGGGTTAAAGGGGAGTTGTTGCTTTGATTCTGAATATACAAAATTTATACTGTCTGAGAGCCATTTGGATAAAGTAACTTTTGTTACCGCCTTTCCCTTCCTTTGGTCAGCATATGATACAAACAGTTGGTCTGACTTTCTGTATTCCTTCGTCCTGTCTAAGTAAAATCTCAGCTGCCTGTGGACGTCTAATTTGTGCAGCATGTATTCCAACTTATTGGAGTGATTTTTGAAGAAGGTGGTTAATTCAATTGATTGATTAATATTTTGGACTGAACAAATCTTTGGAAGGAAGGATGGATTGGTGCGCAATATTACCCTATCTAGATGAAAAATCATATATGGGGGCCGGACAGACAACACTTGCAACTCTGAAACCCTCCGGGCGGAAGTGATGGCAACCAGAAAAAGTGTCTTCCATGATGAAAATTTAAGAAGGGTTGTGGCGGCTGGTTCGAATGGGGGCAACATGAGCCGTGATAACATCAGGTTAAGATTTCATGGGGCCACTGGATTATGAAAGGGGGGACGGAGGTGAAAGGTACCTTTCATAAAGGCTTTGCAAAGTCTGTGGGACATGAGAGAACTATCTCCCTGACCAACATGAAAATTAGATATAGCCGCAAGTTGTACCCTTATCGTGGAAGTCGATGCTCCTTCATGAAAAAGTGTCGAAAGAAACTCTAATATCTTGTGTACTGGAGCCCCTGATGGATCTATACCCAGCTGCGAGGCCCAGTACGCAAAACGTTTCCATTTGCTGTTGTATAGCTTCCTTGTGGATGACTTGTGAGAAGATACAGTTATGTGTTGTACTGCAGGGGACAGTAAATCTGACCTGGCTAAGATGGGAAGCGGAGCAGCCAAGCTGTCAGTTTGAGGGACATGAGAGATGTGTGAAGAACTCCCGACGAGTACGTCAACAGATCTGGCACTGGGTCCAGAATCCACGGTTCCTCCACCTGATGAGTTTGAAGAAAGGGGAACCAGATTTGTCGAGGCCAGAAGGGGGCTATCAGAATTATGGTCCTTTCCAGACGTTTGGCTTTCTGCAGAAATTTGGGAATTAGCGGGACGGGGGAAAAGCGTAAAGGAGACCTGGGGGCCAATCGTGTACCAGTGCGTCCCTGGGGGCACCCCCCTGAGGGGGAAGTAGGGCAAAGTAGCTTCTGCATTTGGCATTCAATGGGGATGCAAATAGGTCGCAGCAAGGCTGGCCCCATCTGCGGAAAATCTTTTCCGCTACTTGAGATTTGAGGGACAACTCGTGGGGCAACAGGATGGCTCTGCTCAACCTGTCCGCAATGACGTTGGATGTCCCCAGGATGTGCGTTGCTATCAGAAAGCATCCGGTAGACACAGCTCATTGCCAAATCCTGAGGGCCTCTCTGCACAATGGATAAGACCTGGTTCCTCCCTGTTTGTTTATGTACCAGACTACTGACATATTGTCTGTCTGAACTGTCACTGTTCCCAGAGGTAATGACTTGTGAAAGTGTTGCAACGCTAGAAACACTGCCCTCAGCTCTAGGACATTGATGTGCAGGTTGTACTCCAAGTTGGACCATTGACCTTGGACTGTTCTTCCCTGAAAAATCCCCCCCCACCCTATCAGGGAAGCGTCCGTGTTTAAAGTAGCTATAGGACTGGGCAACACAAACGGTCGGCCTGCTTTTAGGTCCTGACTGTGCATCCACCATAGGAGATCCCATTTGCAGGAGTTCGTGATTAAGATCTCATGAGATAGTGGAAGCTGTCGGTAAGCCCACTGAGCGAATAGCATCGATTGAAGAATCCTCATATGCACTCTGCCTAGGGGGACTACGATAAGAGTGGCTGTCATCATTCCTAGCACTATCAAGATTTGCTGAGCAGGGACTCTCCTGCTCTGAAGAAGGATAGAAATTTGATTTCTGAGGGCTGATACTCTTAGTGGGGGGAGACTGATTTGAGCCCGGGAAGTGACTAACTCTGCCCCTATAAATGAGATACACTGTGAGGGCGATAAGACAGATTTTCCAAAATTGACTGTTATGCCAAGAGAGGAGCAAAGATTGATGGTGTAATCCCTGGCTTGCACAAGACGATACTCGGTGGTGGCGGACAGGAGGCAGTCATCTAGGTAAGGAAACACTCGGAATCCCATTTGTCTCAAGTGAGACGCTACTACTGCCATGCATTTGGTGAACACCCTGGGGGCTGAGGTGAGGCCAAAGGGCAGTGCACGAAACTGGAAGTGACTGGCTCCCAGCCGGAAGTGTAGTTGATCTCTGGACACTCTGGCCATCTTAATATGGTAGTACGCGCCTTTGAGATCTATAGAGCACATCCAGTCGCTGTCCTGTAGGAAAGGAAGGATCGACTGTAGCGTGACCATCTGGAACTTTTCCTTTTTCACGAAAGTGTTGAGTCTGCTGAGGTCCAAAATTGGCCTCCAGTCCCCTGTTTTCTTTGGAACTAAAAAGTTCCGGATCCTATCTGGTCCGCTGGGACTGGTTGGATGACTCTGTTTTCGAGCAGCCTTTTTATTTCTACGGCTGCCTGGTCTCGCAGACTGTGTGGAACATCTGGGAGCTTTTTGAGGGCAGATGGAATTGTTATAAATGGAATATTGTAGCCTCTGGTAACTATGCTTTTTATCCAGGAATCCGATGTAAGATTTAGCCAGGCCACTGGGTATAAAGCCAAACGACCCCCGACTGCCTCCAGAGTAGGACAGCCGGGCATGCACTCAGGAGTGCTGAAAGGGCTTCCCAGAGAACGTATCTCTGTCACCCTGATTCTGCGGACCCCCTCTGCTGCCAGGGCGGCGTCTTCCATTTCTTCCCCCTCCTCTGTCTCTGGAGGGGGCATCACTCTGTGTGGGCTGAAAGGATCCCTGAGTCTTTCGGAACCACATTTTTCCGCCTCTTTGCCCTTTGGGGTATGGTCTAGATGGAGCGGAAAAATGGACCCCTACGGCAGACAGGGTCTTCCCTTTTTGCTCACACCTAGTGAGAGTCTCCTTTACTTTGGAACCAAACAGTGAGGCACCATCAAAAGGGGCGTTAGCAAAGGAAGACTTGAAGGTTTCCACAAAGGAGCATAGGCGCAGCCAGGATTGTCTCCTCAGAGCAATTTCTGAGGCTGACACCCTACTCGAACCTTCGGCTGCATATGAAATGAGCCTCATGGACAAGTTAACTATGGAAATGAGGGTGTTAAGGTGTGCTGTCACTTTCTCGGAGACAGCAGCATCTGTATTGCACTGGAGAGTATCTCCCAGTTCCTTGAGGAGATATCTCTGTAGACACGTGAAATGCGTAAGGTAGTTCAGCGATCGCATGGAAAAACTCGCAGAACTAAACACGCGCTTCCCATACCTGTCCATCATCCTAGAATCCTTATTAGGAGGATGAACAGAGGAAGATGATTTGGGCATTTCCTTCTTAGTGGCTGCCGCCACCACCATAGTATCCACTGGCACTCCTTTAGTCAGAAAGATTTTGTCTTGAGGGGCCGTGATATATTTGTTTGGTCTGCGGGGGACTGATTCCACTGTATCAGGTGTCTCCCACGCCCTTCGCGCTATCAGATCCATGAGCTCGTCAAAGGGAGGGGTCACCCAGGAGGTAGAAGGTTGAGCCCCAAATGCCTTCAGCAACACCGATTCATCTACAGAAGGGGCAAGGGTCTGCCAGTCTCCCCTCTGTTTCAAGATTTCCAAAATGTCAGCAAAAGAGACATCTTCAGAGGGGGACCATGGGAACCCTTCTGCTTCATCCAAATCGGTATCAGATGTCAGAGATTCCTGTGGCGAATCAATGTGCCTCCTCTTGCACAATCTTTTCCTCGGTACATCCTCAGAGCGGGCTTCTGGGGAGGCATCCGAAGAACCAGGGGTGCCCTCTGGGGCTGGCTGAGGCATTGGGTCTCGACGCTTGGTAGAAACTGAAGGTACAGAAACAGAACGTGGACCCTTTGGGGGAGGAGAAGAAGATGCTGATGACGTATGTGTCTGTTCAAACAAGACCTTCCTTATGATATCGAAGGCACCGGTGCCCCGGCCCGAGGACCCCATCGGTTCCGAAGAAGCCAGTAGTTTCCCCGGAACCAGGACCACGGGCTCCGACCCTGAGGATGGATCCAAGCTGATCTGAGCCAAGGCCCCGAGGGGGAGAGTCAGAACCGAAAGTTCGGTTCCACTGTCTGCCCCGGAACCTAGGAAAGATCGTCGGCTCTGAGACCCCCCAGCTGGTTCCGAAGGTGTCGAGGTCAACGGTGCCGATAGCGCTACTGGAGGCTTCGGCATCGAGGGCTCTACAATCATCGGCTCTTCGATTCCTGGCTCCGATGACTCAACGGGTCTCGGAGGAGGATTTGTCTCGGGGGCCGGAAGAGCCTTGAGTTTCGAAACCAATTGGGATGAAACCTCAATTAGTTTGGACAGAGCCGAGTTCTCCATTAGCTTCTGTACCACTCGGTCCACATAGGAGTTGGAAAGTGGCCTCGAAGAACAGGTCGAAGGGGCCGAAGCCATCACTGAGCGAAGGATTGAAGGCGGTGGTACCACCGATACTGGCTCCAATACCTGAGTCTCGATCAGAGACAAACATTCGACGCCCGACCCCGAGGTCTTTGGAGCCGGCGTCCGAATCTGAAAAGAGGTGCTCTGAGCCGAGGACTTAGGCTCCGACACTCTTGAAGACTTGCACCCCTTCGAAGACTTGGACACTTGTTCAGTCTTATCCAGGGCCTCCTGAAAATCGGGTTTTAATAACCCTCTGTCCACCAACTTCCTGCGCCTTTCTAGCATGACCCTCCCACTGAAGGAATGACAGATGGAACAGTCTTCCTGCAAGTGGAGAGGGCCAAGACAGTAGACGCAGGAAGAATGGTTATCAGTTATGGACATCTTTTGTCCACACAGACACCTTTTAAAGCCTGACTTAGCTTTTTCAGACATACTAGCACTCTAAGATACCTAGTAAACAAAATACTAACAACACACTTATATGTATATATGTATATATAATAACACACTATAACACTTCTAAATATAGGAATAATACTTATCTCTCTCTCTCTCTACATATATATATATATATATATATATATATATATATATATATATATATATAAAGGGAAGAATAAGTTAAGGCAGAAAAATAATTTAAATCCTACTGTCAGTCCTGACAGAATTACAACAAGGCCTTAACTGAAGTAAAACACTAAACTATTTAAACTACTTTAGCTATATGAAAAACACCCTCTCTAATAAACTATCACAGTTTACACTAATAATCTACTTTTTAAACTACTTTTAAAACTACAAACTTCAAAAAGGAATAGTATAATAGAATGAAAAAATACTGGCCCGAGCCTCTCATGATGCGATCTGCTGCTAGCGGCAAACTAGATCTGAGGGTTAGCACAGGAGGATCATGGGATAGAACTGTGACTCGAGCTTTCTCGAAGATGCGGAGCTGGTGATGTGGCCGACTCGGAGCCGATCCCGTGTGTAAGAACAAATGGCGAGATCGAACAATTTCACATTTTACCTTTAGTATAAACCTGAAGTCTCTTAAAGGAGCAGTGCAAAATTAATGATTGGCATACTTTTTATTTTTTTCCATATTGCTAGACTCAGTTGCAGAAGTAACAACAAATTTTTATTACGGTTTTTGATATCCATTTTCATATGGGAATCTGTGTGTATCTTTCATTTTTGCTTACTTTCCTGACTAGAATGCTGTCAACTGATTGCTGTAGTACAGTGTGTTACATGAACCCACACTCTGGGAAGTCTGCTATTCTCTACCAACAATACTCTATTCCCCATTTTATTTGCAAGGTCCCACGCTTAACAATGTGACATACAGCAGAACTTGTAAAAGAAGTCACACTGACATTTTCTAATTTCACTTTGGAGAAAGATATATTAAGAGTGATACAAGCATCAATGGATGCATTAGATAATTTAATCTTCAGATGATCTGCAGATATTGTGAGCAGTGCATTCTTGTTACATTTTCATTAGTGAAAAATCAAATGTTAAATTCTGGAACACATAAAATCGACCATTGAAAATTGCCATTTAGTATACCCAAAGAGCGTATAACCTTCTGAAAAGGACATGTCCTTTTCCTCAAAGATGTGCAACCTTACAGTTAAGAAAGGGAGTGTTACATAAGTATATATATCTTTCAATTTACTATGGTCCTGTATGCATGTCACATCGTCTGGTTTCCCGTACAGTATTGCACCATCAAAAGATTTTCCTGGCAACATGCACTCATGTGACTAACCTCTTTATTGTGTTTTGGAATACGAGATGGTACAGAGACAACGTACAGGACACTACTGGGACAGATAAAGACACCTGTATAGGACAACACTGGGCTTTGTCATTCACACTTAGTTTCATAACAGAAATCTAGATTGCCTAAAGACTTGCTTTTAGGTACTCAATTGATTGATTGATGAGAGAGTGAAGCTGAAGAACACTGACAAGCTTCATTGAGAGGATTAAAGCCATGAGCTGCTTCATATGGTCCAGTATTTCATTCCTTCAGCCTCCATTTGCCTACTTTATGACCTTGAGCAATTCTGTTAACCACACAGTGCTTTGGGGCCATTGGAAGACTGGGGGTGTGCTCTCAATGATCCCATAGACCTCATGCATAGCAACTATGTATGAATCTGTGAAAGGGTCAGATTTGAAAAGAACATGGCAGCATTTTTTTTACATGCAGCATTGTTGAGGCTTTCCACCACAATGTTTACATTGTCGCATTCCAAACTAACAAGCACACTGCCAAATACCAAACATTCTGTGGCTGGAGACAGCTTAGCACACCTCACAGTACAAGTGGCAGCCTCTGCTCCAAGTCTGGATATGCCCCAAAGATATAATATTATTTCATAACATTTAGTGTTACTGAATCACATTATTCACCTGGTTTATAATCTGAAGATTACAGACCCTCAATATTAATGAATTACATTGTCCATACAGTGCATAGCCAGACGATCACTACCCCAGCAGTCAGATGTCTTATAATATAGAACTGACCCATTCACAAACACAACACATTGCAGAGATCCCACATTTCCAGAGTAAGGCATACAACTTTATAGTCATCCTAGAAAGTCCAATGACTACTGTAGGCATGTGTTTAAGGATTGTAGTTCTGAGTAGAGGATGAAAGAAGGAATATGGCATAATATGATGAACAAATGTACATATCACTTTACATGCTCTGTGGTGACAAATTATATAAACAACATATGACATGTATTTGGATGGAGTGTATATTATGTCGCCAAAATGCAATTCCGATGAACACCTATCCATTGACACCTAATCAGCAAAGCAATTCGCTGAATGTAATAAGGACAAAGATGTAGTTGGACAACAACAGAACTTTGCCCTTTTCTCCACTGTAGTGTGATCTTGGATTTGGTATATATAGTTAGGTTGGGATGTGGGGGGGGGGCAAAGCTCCCCCCCCCCCACTTAGGTGAGTTTATCTTCATGTAGATGTTGACACGTTGTGCTGTGGGCAAGTATTTCCTTGCCCTTATTAAATTCAGCAAATTGTTTCACTGATTAGGTGTCAATGGATAGGTGTTTGCCAGAATTACATTTTGATGATGTAATATAGACCCATTTGGATGATAGGTGTATGTGGTTAACAGTTGTGAAGGCACACTGCAATCCATGGTCACTGCACCATAAGGACCATTGAGTATAAACTTTTCTAGGGAGAAAGAAGCTTCTCATGGTACATAATGGTGACTAGAAAATTGGACTGGGTAAAAAAGGTGTAGTAAAATAATCCTGTGTAACAAAGAGTACTGTAACCATGGCCGCACCATGAAGTGTGTTTTTATCTGACTATAACATGAATGTGAGGCCTTAACATCTAATTATACTGTTACCATAGTGGGTGTACAAGACACTTATTGGGGGGAGAACAACATAACACACCTGGATTTCCATGGCAGCCCTACCAGTTTTGTAGCAAGGTGGCCATGCCTTTTGAACTGAGTGTCATTGTAATAACACCCATGAGCCCTTGCATATTTTTCAATTTGCATATAGCAAATGATGAACTGCAGAAGACGTCTTTCAGAACTTCATATGTGTCCATTTCTTTGTAAGATTGTACCCTCAGTATGTACTGTTTTGGAATCTGGAGAAAGATACCTAAAGGATTAGCTATGCTCTGGCCTTCTGCCTTTCTTAGACATTTCAGGCTGTATTCTAAAAGGATTTTATGCTTTGTGAAGTATGTTAGCCTGAACTTTTTGCCTCACCTAAACATAGGAAATTCTGAAGGAGGGCCTACATGATTTCCCATGAATATAGATTTTTACATGATTTTCTTAACCCACTTCCCCCTCACTACCCGGAATGTTAGGGTTAGAAAAAAAATGTGTAGTATGGCAATTAATACAGTTTTCAAAATGAATACCCAATTGAAACGTATGGAATGTCTCTGAGTATGTTTTTGTATTTGTGCATGTACATGTGTCTGTGCGAGTATGCATGCAGACTGTATGTATTTCATAGCAATAAGCTAAAATGCATTACTGTGGTCATTATTTATATATTTATTCATTTGATCACAGTAAGCTATTTGAAATGTGCCCAGTCAATAAAGTCTTTGTAATTGGTGAGCAGGTGTGTATGTGTCTGTGCATGTGCTTGCATATGAACACAGGGGGTGCATTGGGCTGCTTGTATGCATCTGTCTTAAGCAAGGTGAAATACATTATTGCAGCCATTACTTATTTCTTTATTTTTATTTATTATTTAAGTATTCATTTGATCACAGTCAGGCATCTAAGGTGTTTGCAATCAAGTGGCCATTTTTGGTGGGCACATCTGTGTTTGTGTGGGAGTGTAATGTAATGGACTATGCAGCACGTGTCTGATATCAGTACATTACTGTGTATTTATTTATTCATTTGATTGCAATCAGACCTATAAAGTGTAGCCAGTTGGTAATATGGCTGTAATTGGTGTGCATGAACAGTCACAGCCCTTAAGGCTAAACAACACACCTGATACACTTGTTATAGGTGACTCTATCATCAGGCACACTGACGTCCCACTCACCAGGCTGAACAAGGAGAAGGTCATGGTGAGCTGCCTGTCGGGCGCTAGGATCTGCCACATAACACAAGCACTCAGGTCACTCCAAGGCAAGTACAAATATGACTCAGTCATTGTCCATGCTGGTGTGAATGACCTGAGACGTACCTCCCTGGACTACATGAAAAGAGACATAGAGGAGCTCTCTGAGCATGTGGCCCAGGCCGGTATGACCCTGACCTTGAGTAGCATCTTACCCTCACCAAGAATGATGCCACAATATGAAGACAAGATGATCAATTTCAACAATTGGCTTAAGTATTGGTGTCATTCAAAGGGGATCCAATGCCTCTCAGCCTGGGATGACATGCTCGACAAGCCACGATGCTTCGCTAGGGACGGCTTGCACCTGTCACCCCTGGGCTTTCGGATATTGGCAAAGGTTCTTGCTACCCCCATAGTGCCTTTTTTAGGCAAGGCTCAAAAGACAATCCCACCTCCATCGGTATCACAATGGATAAGAAAGTAAGAGTAATGCTACTCAACGCCAGAAGTCTAAACCTCAAGATGCATGCACTCGAAACTCTCCTTAGCATGGAGAACATCGATATCTGTGCACTAACAGAAACCTAGTTCAAGGCTCCCGAGAGCACCCCAGCACTACCAGGTTATACCTCATACCATGCTTTTCGGCCCCAAAACTTGGACCGAACCAGAAAAGGAGGGGGGAGTATCAATATTCGTCAAAGATACCCACACTTCCAGTTTGGTGGCACAGCACGAAGCATCAGAGACTATCCATGTGCAACTAACAGTAGGTAAAACTGCCTTCCAGTTTATAGCCTGCTACGGACCACCCTCCCAAACCCAGGAACCCCACTCGGCCTTCCTGAGAACACTGGAAAATATGAAGGTCTCTCCAAACACCATTATATTGGGCGACTTCAACTACCCAAACATAGATTGGGAGCATTACTCTAGCTCCAACACCCTAGCTCAAAGGTTCCTAGAATTTATAAACTCAAATGCTATGGAACAACTTGTTACCACTTCCACAAGAGGGGAAAACATACTGGACCTGATCATCACCAACATGGGGACTCTATGCTCCAGACCAGAAGTGTATCCCTCACTGGTAAGATCAGACCATAAACTAATCTCACTGGATATTCACATCCCGACCCACCCCGTGCCCAGAAAACGACAGTGAAAAATTTCTCTAAAGCAAATTTCACACTCCTCAAAACTGAGTTGTAATCCTTCAAAGCCCCTGGGCCTGTGGAAAATACGGCCCAGACCACAGAATCCTTTATAAACGCATTCTATGAACACCTTCAGGAATGCATGGATCATGCAATCCCAAATAAAACCAAGACCCAATCCTCCAAAGGCAGACGTCCTGTCTGGTGGACCCCAGCCATAAACAAACTATACAATAGAAGGAGGAAGCTACTACATGATAGAGCAAAATCCCAAAAAGGGAAGGCATCTCTGATCAGTGTTAGCAAAAAACTACGGTCACTCATAAAATCATCTAAGGCCAGCTTCGAGAGAGAAACTGCACAGGACACTAAGGATAATCACAAGACTTTCTTTAGTTATGTTAGGAACCTGGGTGGGAATTCCCAGATATGCTCAGAATTAGTCCAAAATGACAAAAAATATACCAAACCCACAGACATTGCCAACATCCTAGCTGACAGGTTCAGCGCAAACTCCCCCCCCCCTCCCCACCAAAAGAGCAAATATCTATCCCAGCAGAGTGCTGTCCCCCTGCCATCTCAGATGCTCAGGTAAGAGCCGCCCTCTCCAAAGCAAAAAACAGAGCATCAATGGGACCAGACGGTGTCCCGGGCTGCGTCCTACATGAACTCCAAGAAGAGCTAAACCCAAACATAAAACTACTGTTCATTCTCAGCCTTACCACAGGATATGTACCCAAAGAGTGGCATACAGCAACAGTGGTCCCTCTCCACAAAGGTGGTGCCTCAACGGATCCTGGAAACTATCACCCCATAGGCCTGACTAGCTTGGTCTGCAAAGCTATGGAAAGGATCATCATGAACCTCATAAAAAAACATATTGGGGACCTACAGACACTGGATCCTACCCAGTTCGGCTTTGTTAAGGGCAGATCCTGCCTCTTAAACCTGGTCGATTTCTTTGAAACAGTCACCAAGGCCACTGACGAGGGGAAGGTGGTCCACACAGCCTACCTGGACCTCGCAAAAGCCTTCGATACAATACCCCACTCGGGTATTATAGATAAGCTCACCAGCTTAAATATAAACCCCTATGTCACTAGATGGGTTGCAAACTGGCTCAAGGACAGAACCCACATGGTTAGAATTGCTGGAGCCATGTCAGACTCCAAACCAGTTACAAGTGGCATCCCACAAGGCTCAGTCCTGGGACCTCTCCTGTTCGGTATATATTTCTTGGAGGTACAGGCAAACATGGAAGGACTGTGGCTGACCAAGTTCGCAGATGACTGCAAACTGGGCGCTATAATCGACTCTCCAGCCGACACAAGCATCCTCCAAAAGGGCCTCATAGAAACAGACAACTGGTGCCAGAGCCATGGCCTCAAGCTAAACGCCAAAAAGTGTATAGTCATCCCCTTTGGCAAAAACAAAGTGCCCACAAATTACCACACAGGTGGTAATCCATTAAGTACGGAAGAAGTAATTAGGGACCTGGGGATCCAAGTTGATAGCAATCTCTCATTTGACAACCACGTGGCCAAAGTGGTTAGAAAAACATTTTATATAGCCCACCTAATCATGAAGGGATTCACATCTAGATCGAGGGAGGTCATCGTGCCTCTTTACTCATCCCTCATCAGGCCCATAATTGAGTACAATTCCCCTTTTGGGATGTACCTTACCTGACACCTGCAGCAACTGGAAAGACCCCAAAAGTACCTCACCAAGAGGATCAAAGGGCTCAAACAGATGCCATATTGCTGCCCGGTTAAAGAAACTCCAGCTCTACTCAGTGGCATACCGCATGCTCAGAGGCGATCTGTGCCTGACGTATAAAGCCATGCCCAACCCGGAATTAATGGACATGCTGCACCGCAGAAAATCCAAATCCCATCGAGCTACGCGCTCCAGAGACTTGAACCTCAGCACTGAAATAAATAAGACATGCTGGAGGGACAGATTCATAATCCAGAGGCTCCCTTCACTCTGGAATAAAATCCCAGTCCAGGTTAGGCAGAGTCCATCATTGACTCTCTTCAAGAGGAATCTTGATGAGTGGATGAGGGATCGTAGGTTTACCCCGGGTATCACTTTTGTGTCACTGTTAGACAGAGGCACAGTATACTAACCTTGAAAAAGGGCATAGCAAAATTAATTTTAAAATGGGTGGCGAAAGCCAAACACACTCTGGCTAGGCTTATAAATGCCCTAGGGCAGATAGCCTAGTATGAACCTATGAACCTATGAAGGCAATCTAGTCATGAAACTGACTGACAGCTAAAACTGTCTTTGAGATGGCTCATCAGGGCTAGTGTGTAGAACAAGTTGAAGTATACTACTTGTTATTATTTTTTGTTTGATCACAGTTGGACATCTAAGATGTATACATTCAATAAACCCAATATAATGAGTGACACTGAAGCAGTTTGCAGAGGAAAGTGACACAGCCCAGCTGTTGTTTGGTCACAGTTAAGCAGTTATTGATCTGCTGTAAAATAGCCTTACCGCATTCCAGTTAGCCTTACCCATTCTGTTGTGTGTGTCATAGCCGATCCCTTGCTTTGAAGTCGCCATTCTATCTATGCTATAAATGATGATATACCTTTGATATAAATTCATCACTGTTGATGTGGTATCTGTAGAGGGATCCCCTTCAAAATATATAATTCTCACATGATCGAATTCTGCTTCATTGAGACAAATCCAGCAAATCTTCAGTTCATTGAACTCCTGGAACAATGAAAATTAACCCTGGAAAAAGAATCACTCAACCACCAGGACAAAACAACAAACAGCGAAACAAGAAAACCCTCCACCCCCACACCCCCTGATGTGGGAAGTTGTGCCCCCACCCCCCCAACTAAATATATCAAGTCTGAGATCACACTACAGGTGGGAAAGGGTAAGGTTCACCATGGTGGCCAAGTAGCTCTTTTCCTGGGGACATTTTTCACTGTTCGAGGAGTTCAATGACTGAAGATTCAAATGAGTTGTCTCGAAACTGAATTTGATCATGTGAGGATTCAGTATTTTGAAGGGAATCCCTGTAGAGCTGTATGTTGTGTTTGGTAATATTTATGTATAAGGTGTATAGAAAGTATTCAACATTTCCATTGATAAGATTTACTTGAATACTGTTTTGAGTGTTCTGGGTTTGTATTCATTATGCAAATTAATATCATCCCCAGCATGTAGCATATAGCAGCAGTACACCTCCAGTGCTGCTTTTTTTTTTTAATCCATCCTACATCATCTACCACAGGGTCAAGTGTATTACTTTTGGCACTGATTTGGTGTCTTGGCTGCCCTCCTATGTTTGTACATTCTTTCCTTATTAGGCTTCTAGTTTTAGAAATGTAATGAGCCTCAAGGTGTGGACTGGAAATCTGTTCTTTTCTTTACTTTTTTTCTTATATGCCCATCTTTTCCACTTGCTCTAGATCTTTTGCTACTTACTTTCTGTGTTGAAAAAGGTATTCTCAATATTAGAGACTATGTGCAATGACCTGCTAGTTTGTCACTTTGCAGATAAGTTGTAGTGTTCTCATAACAGACTGTCAGCTCTTTTATTTGTGTTATAGTCACTACTTATACTGTTAAATACCCTCAAAGCCCTAGTGTCTTTACTGAAAAGTAGCAGAAGACACTACAACCAGACCTTTCAGGACAATGAAAATGGCTTTTGGCACGACTTGATACCCCTTTGCTTATGTCTTAAAGTAAACTTTCAAGGCAAGTTGCATTAATGAGTTGAAGATGTAGCTTGTTACTTTTTGTAAATGTTTTTTGTCATCATGTTAGCAGAATCACCTGAGCTTATGAGCATGTCTTCCTCAAGGTTCACTGTCTTTACTATTATTCCTGTGCTTGCTATCATTCTTTTTTTTTTGTGTGTACGTGTGTTCTTCTATCACACTGTCAGTTTTCTATTGGTTTAAAAATTCTGCGTGAATCTTCGAGTCTAGGACTTATTAAACATCTAAAGACCCCCCCCCCCAAAGCTTTAGTATATGCTGCCGTATTGAACAACAGAATTGTGGGCCTCTTACCTCGCTAAATATTTTGCTGTCCCATACACTCTGAGGTCTCAAGGACAAGAATTGTCCATCTGGGTGCCTGTGTAAGGATGTATCCTACTCTTTAGCTTTAGTATTGTGAACTTGCCATGTAAAAATAATTTTTCTTTGCTCTTAAATCTCTGTTTTAACTTGTATACCTTTCTCTCTCATCAAGCTTATCAACTCTCTTTGTATTTTACATTTTTGTCTGTCACAAGTTTACATAGTAATAGTATCTCCTATTTCTTATTTTCTGTTCTGCTACCATATTTCAGAGTATTTTTTCACTCGTCTTTGCATGCTTTTTTACCTCCTGAACTACTTCTGTCTATTGTTTTCACTGGAGACACACAGTTGCTCTGTAGTCTGTACTCCTTTTACCTTTAATCTCCCCCAGCTCTGTTATTGTTGGTCAACTCTGTCATATCTCATTTAAGTTCCTTACTTATTCTCTTTACTTACAATTGTCTTTATCCTTCCTATTATTGCTTCTACCTTTTGTCCTATCTTTAACACAACAGTTTCTGCTGTATGAATTCTGGGCATGCCGCCAGTACTCAGGTGTTAATCTTTCTCGTTTTCGCCTGTGTAAAGTATCACTCATCTTTCTCTCACTCTCTCTCTCTCTCTATATATATATATATATATATATATATGTCATTCATTTATACTTTTAGCCAGTATAGTAAGGTAATTCTGAACTATTTGTTGATTTTTGTTCTTGTTGCATTATCTGTGCTCTACTGTGAGCCTGATGTATTGCTGTTATTGCTCTGTAAGCCTTTTAAGAATATAATGCTACCAAAATGCTGTTGTGTTTATATTAGCATTGCATGTAGGAATGAGCAACTACCCTAAATGCTTATATAGTTTTGGAGTATTTGTTTTAGCATTACTATTTTTAGACATAACTTACTGGCTGCTTCTGTTGAATGTGAAACTGCCACACTGGCTTTACTAAGTGAATGTGTTAGCTCTGTTATGCATGCTGTGTAGGAATAAGAATCTACCCTGCAAGCATTTTAAAATTTGTTTTAAACCTGCTTTTCTGGCAGGCATTGCTTACTACTCTGTTATACATGCTGCTCTGTAAATTACATTTAATTGGAAGCTAACTCAATTGTAAAGATGTGTGCTGAAAATATCACCTGGTAAGCACCCAACATAGAAGTGGTGTTAGATTACAATCTTTTCACTTTCACACTGTTCGTACTATTATATTAATGCTGCTTGTAGCAGGCTTGGACATTATCTGTTTCTCTTGTTAGCTTTACATAGTATGTTTTATTTGATAATCTGTTTACCCAAATAATTGATATCTGTGTATAATATGCTTGGTTGTGGGCTAGCTGTGTTCTTTCCTCTGTGCTTCTGCTGCTAACCCATATCTATTGTATTTCTTAATCCTTTGTTAAAGCAGTTTTTCTCTGTTTTTCCTTTGGTAGAATATAGCCTTTACTTGTTAGTACAACTAGGTGAGACTTGCCTATTTTAGGTAAAAGAGGTAGCATGCTTTAAAAGCCTATGTTTGGTAGGAATAACGTTGTACAATTTTGAAGCTAGTGTCTATTTTATACATTTGTTTTAGGCAGGCAGCCAAGGAAAGGTCTTGCTTCCTCCACAGAGTTATTGTTCATCTGGTTAATATTTCCCAGGACTTTAAACATTTGAGGATCACCTCCCCCAGGCTTTGGTATCCTACTGGTGCAGTATTACACAACGCAATACTTGTGGCCTCTTCCCTCAGTAAAAGTTGGGCAGGTCCATAGACTCTGTTGACTCCAGGGCAAGAATTATCCATTTGGAAGTCTATCTAAGGATCAGTCCTGTTGTTTAATATTATTAAATCCTTTTCCCTTTTCTTATTTTCTTTTCTGCTGCCATATTTCAGACTGGCTTTTTCTCCTTCTCTCATTGCATGGCTTTTTTACTCCCTAGTCTGTTTCTGTCGACTGTTTTCACTGGAGAGACAGTTGCTCTGTTGTCTGTACTCCAGTTAACTTTTCTATCCTATAGCTCTTATTATCTCATTTAATTTCTTTTTTTTATTCTCTTTACTTGTGATTCTTTACTGTTCTCTTTATTGCTTCTACCTGTTGCCCTGTCATTGACACCATAATATCTGCTGTATGCATTCTGGCCATTCCTCAAATACTTCTCTGTTTTGTTTTGTTTTTCTGTGTGCACCATTACCTCTGTCTTCTAGTATAACCTAGAAAGGCAGTAGTCCCTTACCAATCGCACTACCTACTAGCAGCTTGTAGAGCATCAGTTTAGAGGCATGCTCTATCTTGGGGTTTGAAACCATTCGTCTTGGGCTCTCTCGCTAGGCAGTTTAATACCTAACTGCCCTTGCCAAAAACAGCTCTAACATCCATGATACCCCTCCCAGTACTACAGTACCTTTTGGCTTAAAAACTGTTCTATGTCAAACAGAAAAAAATTACTTCACCATCTCAAACCATGCTTACCATCCATTGATAACCTCCCTCCTGAATTCCACAACATAGCAGCCAGTACTGTAGTGTTAGTCTTTATAAATAATTCATTACAAGAATCCTGTGATGTTCATTAAATTGATCATTGCTGCAGTAACCTAAGCTATATGGGTTATATTCTGTGTAGAATATAATAGCTGGCCAGCTTCAAAAGCTTCTGGGCACCTTTCATGTTCCCAAACCGTTGGCTTGAGCTGAGCTGACTAAAAGTGAAGTTTGGGTGCCAAGCCCTTCAGAGGTTTCATGCCAACTGAGGGATGGAGGCTAAGCCTTGGGAGGGCATTGATAGGGAAAAAAAATACATGACCACACCTCAGCATTAAAATCATACAAAGTAAGAAGGATAGAGGGAGGGAGAGGCTACTGCAGTAGTGATCATTCGAACATCTACTGTTATAGGTTCATAGGTTCATAGGTTCATACTAGGCTATCTGCCCGAGGGCATTTACAAGCCTAGCCCATCGTTTTGTGGCTTAGGCCACCCCTTTAGTATGGGGAACTATACCCATTATTTTTCTGTGCCTCTGTCGAGCAGTGACACTGAGGTAATCCCTGGGGTATATCTGCGATCTCCCATCCATTGGTCAAGATTTCTCTTGAACAAGGCCAGCGAGGTGCTCTGCCTCACATGTACCGGGATTTTGTTCCACAGCATAGGGAGTCTTTGGGTGATGAATCTATCCCTCCAGCACGTCCTATTAATAGCCGTGTCAAGGTTTAAGTCTCCCGCCCTTGTGGCTCTGATGGATCTAGATTTTTGAGGTGAAGCATATTCATCAAATCTGGGTTTGACATGGCCTTGTATGTTAGGCAAAGGTCACCTCTGAGCAAGCGGTGGCGACTGAATAGAGCTGGAGTTCTTTCAGTCGGGCAGCATAGGACAGATTTTGAGACCCTTTATCCTTTTGGTGAGGAACTTTTGTGGCCTCTCCAGCTGCTGCAAGTGTCGGGTCAGATACATTCGAATGGGGCATTGTACTCAATCATTGGTCTGATGAGTGATGAGTAAAGGGAGACTATGACCTCCCTTGATCTAGATGAGAATCCCTTCATGATAAGGTGGGCAATGTAGAAGGTCTTCCTAACTACTTTAGCGACATGGGTGTCGAATGACAGACTACTATCAACCTGGGTCCCCAGGTCCCTGATAACTTCTTCTGTGCTCAGTGGATTGCCACCTATTTGGTAGCTAGGGGTAACCTTGTTTTTCCCGAAGGGTATGACTATGCATTTTTGGCATTTAACTTTAGGCCGTGGCTCTGGCACCAGTTATCCGTTTCTGTGAGACCCTTCTGAAGGATATCTGTGTCAGATGTGTTTTCTACTATGGCCCAGTTTGCAGTCATCTGCAAACTTTGTCAGCCATAACCCTCCTGTGTTTGCTTGTACTTGGAAAAGTAGATGCCAAACAAGAGTGGGCCCAGGACTGAGCCCTGTGGGACACCACTTGTGACAGGCTTTGAGTCTGACATGGCGCCAGCAGCTCTGACCCTGTGGGTTCTGTCACTCAGCCAGTTTGCAACCCATCTTGTGATGTATGGGTTGACATTTAAGCTGATGAGTTTTTCAATGATACCCGAATGGGGTATTGTATCGAAGGCCTTAGCCAGATCGAGGTAGGCTGTATGGACTGCCTTTCCTCATCAATGGCTTTGGTGACTGTTTGAAAAAGTCAACCAAGTTTAAAAGGCATGATCTGCCTTTGACAAAGCCAAACTGGGTTGGATCCAAAGTCTGCAAATTCCCTATGTCTTTATTTATGAGGTCCATTATGATCCTCTCCATGGCTTTGCAGATAAGGCTTGTCAAGCTAATGGGCGGTAATTTCCAGGGTCGGTGGAGGCACCGCCTTTGTGAAGCGGTACCACAGTTGCAGTGTGCCACTCCTGGGTACGTATCCAGAGGTAAGACTTTGATTAAACAGCTGTCCTAGCTGTGGGTTTAATTCCTCATTGAGTTCATGGAGCACACAGCCGGGGACACCATCAGGTCCCATGGATGCTGTGTTTTTGCTTTGGAGAGAGCAGTTCTCACCTGGGCGCTGGAGATGTTTGGGGGCTGCAATCGTTTGGTATAGGTATCTCTCCTTTTGGGGAGGAGGAGAAGTTTGCACTGAACCTGTCAGCCAGTATGTTGGCAATGTCTGTAGGATCAGTAATCTTCACATCATTTTGAACTAGCTCTGAGCATATCTGGGAGTTTCCTCCCAGGTTTCTAACATAGCTAAAGAAGGCCTTATGATTGTCTTTTGAGTCTTTAGCTATTTTTCTCTCGAAATTTGCTTTGGATGATTTTATGAGAGCTCTTAGTTTTTTACTTATAGTGATCAAGGGTGTCTTACCTTTTAAGGATTTTGCTCTATCTTGTAGTAGCTTCCTCCTTTTGTTGTAGAGTTTGTTTATGGCTGGGGTCCACCAGACTGGATGCTTGCCTTTGGTACAAAGAGTCTTTGTTTTGCTTGGGATTGCCTTATCCATGCAGTCCTGCAGGTGCTGGTAGAAGGCATTTGTAAGTGATTCAGCGGCTTGAGTACTGTTTTCCGCCTCGGGGCCTTAAAGGAGACCACACTAGTCTTTAGAAGTGTGAAGTCGGCTTTTGAGAAGTTCTTTACTGTGGTCTTTTTATTTCAGGTGGGGGTGGGATGAGGACCTCCAGCGAGATTAGTTTGTGGTCTGATCTCACCAGTGAGGGGTACACCTCCGGTGTTGAACATTGTGCTCCCATGTTCGTGATGATGAGATCAAGTATGTTATCTCCTCTTGTGGGGATGGTGACTAGTTGTTCCATGGCATTTGAGTTTATGAATTCCAGGAACTTTTGGGCTAGGGTGTTTGGGCTTGAGTAGTGTTCCCAGTCTATATTAGGGTAATTGAAGTCACCTAGTATGATGGTGTTTGGTGATACATTTATCCCCTCTAGTGTTTTCAGGAAGGCCATGTGAGGTTCCTGAGTTTGTGAGGGTGGCCTGTAACATGCTACAATTTGCAGAGCAGTCTTGCCTATGGTTAATTGCACCTGGATGGTCTCCGATGCATCGTGCGTTGCCACCAGTCTTGAGGTGTGGGTGTCCTTGATGAATATGGATACCCTCCTTTCTTGGTATTGTCCAGATTTTGGGGCGGGCATGATATGAGGTAAAACCTGATAGCGCCGGGGTGCTCTCAGGAGCCTTGAACCAGGTTTCTGTCACAGCACAGACATCGATGTTCTCCATACTGAGAAGGGCCTCAGTGCATTTTGAGATTTAGACTTCTGGCATTGAGCAGCATTACCCTTAGTTTTTTCCTTTTTGTGTTCTAGGGTGGTAGGTTTAGAATTTGAGCCTTGCCTAAAAAGGCACTATGGGGTGGCAAGAGCCTTTGCCAATATCCGGAATCCCAGGGTGACAGGTGCAAGCCGTCCCTTGCAGCGTGGCTTGTCCAGCATGTCATCCCAGGCAGACAGACACTGGATCCCCTTTGAATGACACCAGTGTTTAAGCCAATTGTTAAAGCTGATCATCTTATCTCTGTATTGTGGCATCATTCTTGGTGAAGGTAGGATACTGCTCAAGGTCAGGGTCATACCTGTCTGGGCTACATAATCAGAGAGCTCCTCAATGTCTCTTTTCATGTAGTCCAAGGAGGTACATCTCAGGTCGTTTACACCAGCGTGGACAATGACTGAATCATATTTGTACCTGCTGTTGAGAGACCTGAGTGCTTGCGTTATGTGGCGGATTCTAGCGCCCGACAGGCAGCTTACTGTGACCTTCTCCTTACTCAGTCTGGTGAGCGAGACGTCAGTGTGTCTGACTATGGAGTCACCAATGACTAGTGTGTCTGGCATTGTGTTTGGCCTTAAGGGCTGTGACTGTTTGACACTCTGACTGTGAGGTCTATGTGTTGCAGGTGTTGTGTTCTGAGGTGGTGGTTGTTTGGGTGTCTGCTTTGGTGGCCTCTGCTGTTTTGGTAGATTTTTGATCAGAGCCTCCGAGTATGTCTTTGTGTGTTTATGTGTATGATTTGAGGTTGTAATGGTAATATGTGAGACTGGGTCTATAGTGTGTGTGGTGACCTTCTCCTCCTGACTGGTCTTGCCAGTCCTATGTTGAGAGAGCTCAGCCTCCAGTTTGGCCGTGTAGTTGCATCTCTCGCATGTATTTGTGTTTTGTGGGAGGAGGAGAGGGTTGTCTGTGTACATGAGGCAATTGTAACATTGCCTCAATATTCCCAGGTTCACCAGCTGAGCAGGAGAGGACACTAGCAACTGATCCCTCGACATGCTAGAAGGAATAGACAAAAAAAACTTTAAAAAAGTTTATTTATATAGATGGTAAGTTTATTTATATAGTTGTAGTATGTTCATCATTTATGATCAGTGCTGCAGCAGCCTAAGGCACATAGGTAGATTACTATAACTTAAAAGAACTGAGAGGTGGCAGAGTAAGTGTTCAAGGAATTCCCCTGGAGAATGGTCCTAGGGTATCTGTCCTAGACCTGGAGAAGGAATCTTGTTTACAGTGCTTAGCAAAAGACTGCACAGAGGACCAAGTTGCTGTTTCAGGAATGCTTAATAGAGTCCAACCCTTTTCTAAAAAAACATAGATGGAGCCAAGGCCCTCGTACAGTGTGCTTTGACCCTGCCTGAAATAGTTTTGGTTGTGGTAGGAGTAACGAAAGGTAATAGCCTGAGACAACCATTTGAAATAGTTTGGTTTGACACAGGTTGTCCCTTCTTTTTACCTCATCAACTCGCCATTGTCTCCCTCTTCTCTCTGAATTCATGTATTTGCCCTACTTATGTTACCTTTGCTTCCAGCTGGCTGTATTCATCTCTTGTAATTAAAAAAAAAAAAAAAATAAGCTTATTTTTCTTGTTAGACAGTCTTGCAGTTTCTTCGGTTACTCTGTAGTAAATTGTATGACGTGTGCAACTGTTATTTTGTATAGTAATGTAAAATGATAGTCTATATCAGTGTTAGCATTTGCTGTATTCTACTGTTTTTGTTTTGCTTTCATGTAATAACTGGAGCTTTCCTCCCTGGGTCTCTGACATTGAATTATTGTCCATTTGGACTTTCCAATGAACAAATGTCAGTGAATAAAATAAAATTGCATTGTGACCTGTCTCTCTTTACATACATTTTCATACTCTTGCAAAGTATTTTTGTTTCTTATATGTTCAGATTTTTTCCCCCATTTCTTGGGTATGGTCTGCTGTGTCCATACTGTCCTCCATGGTGTTTGCAAACTGGTAAGTTACTGTCCTGTCAACTGCATTCACACAGACAATGAATTATCTGTATTTTGGTTTCTTTTATTCCTTTCAAATCACAGTTCTTTGGCAGGACACATCTTTTCTAGTATAGGTATCTGGCTTATTGGCGTCATTCAAACTGTTTCAAGATAGTTGTTACTTGCTATTGCTTTTTGTTATTCTCGTCTTGGCAATTGTTTTACAGGCAGAATCGAGGCATATTTTACTAGAGCCTTATTTTCTTTGATGGCATATTGGAAAAAGATGGGACCTAGCTGCATTTTAGGGACAGCTGCCTATTCCTCTGTAAATATTTTTACAAACTGGATTACTTCTCCTGGTTAGGACAAGCTTTGCTAGGGCCTTACTTTGGAGTTCCTGGATTCTAATACTTCTCTTCTCAAGATGGATAAGCTGTGGGTAATCTACCCAAATAGCTATAGGTTACAGCAGTAGTGAGAATGATGAACATAATGCAGCTGTGTAAGTTGCACTCAGCATAAGAGAGGATGTTCAAATTCCTTACTGCTGCAGTAGTTGCACCCTTTATCCATTTCCTTTTTTCCGTAAATAGTTTAAAAGAGAGATTTTTGTGTTTCAGGATGAGTAGGCTTTTTACCTTTTTTTTTGGGGGGGGGGCAAGAAAACCCTGAAGAAAGTGATACAGAGGTTGGTGTTTTGTCCCTTTGGATCTTGAGATATAGTAGCCTGATTGCATTTGTGGAGTGGAGCAGAGACTTTTAAAGATGGGCTGGGAGTTATATCCTAGCCAGGATATAAACCAAATAGCTACACGTTACTGCAGCAGTAAAGAATTGTAACATCCACTGTTATGTTAATTCAACTTACACAATTGTTCATTACTGGGTATGTGTTCCATAAAACCATTGAGGAGCCTAGCCCAACGTCCCTATTACCAGACAAAGAATTTTGAGTTGAACATTTCAGAACATGGCAGGCTTATTTTTTTATTTGATCAGGACATAAGTGTCCCTTTTCAGGTTTAACCCAGAAGTACTGTCTGGTTAAGTGACTTGCTCTGATAAAGGAATTAAACACTGTACCTTGGACAACAGTTATGAGTCTCATTAGCAGCTTGGGCCAAAGTCCCTTGCACTGAGTGCTAGTTACATATATATTATACATCCCAAAAATATAAGAGATAAAAACTACATGAACAAGATCTTCTAAGATTCGCGTGATCGCGTGTTAATAAATTAAGCAAATATGTACACATCTCTATAATCAAATGTGTACACATCTCTAAAATGCATCATCAGTTATTTTGATGATCAGCATTTTTCATCTATGCTGTTATGGTCAAGAAAGCAACATAAAATAACCAGCTCTGGTGGCAAACAGGGTTTAAGTGTTGACTGGGACCTAGGTAACCACAGTATGATTAGCAACTTGGGCACTCTATAGGGCTGGAAAAGAAGGGTGGGAGTTTGTGTACTACTTGTGCTTTACTCTTGAAGGGGACTGTATGGGGAAGTATACCTGTGTGCTGCTTGCGAACACTTGCTTGATAACTTACCTTCTGACCAGCTTGTTCCAGCTGCCCTAACCAGCACTAAGCATTCTGTTCTCATTCTCAGCTGCAGCATGGATACTTACTCCAGTCCAACTGGCTCTTCTCCTGGCTTACTTAAAAAGAAAAGGCAACCCATTTAAAGGTCCAGAATAAGTGAGCCCTTTCTCTCTGTATGGGCAAGAAAGGTCTGAAATTGTACGGAGCTTTGACTGTTGATGTTCATATTGATCACTACTGCAGTAGCGTTAGCTGTATGGGTTATAATCTGCCAAGGTTATAACAGCTGGCCAGCTTCCAAAGCTTCAGTGCACCTTTCACATACCCAAAGTGTTAAGCAGCTCTAGTGGAGCTCACTAAGACAAGTTTTGGAGTAAAGCCTTTCAGAGCTTTATTGCTGCTCAAGAGAACACTCCTCTGAGGCTTTTGAGGATTGAAGGTTGGCTTGTGCTTTCCTTTGCTGGGCAAATAAGTCCCCTTTGGGGAAAACTCTTCTATTTTCTTATTTTTACTGATGTTTTATTACTTTCCTCTTCAGTAAAGTTATTGTAAAGCTAGAAGTGTTGTGTTTTAATGGATTGTCTCAAGTTTGTAACGTACTTTTTAAAAGAGCACTCACTTCTGTCAGTTTAAAAGTAGTGTTATCTAACTAATAAACTATTTTCTGTGCAGAAATTTGGTTTATTGTAAGGTTATGGGGCTGCCATAGTGCATTGAAAGTGCTTTTTACTGTGTTTTTTTTTCTGTAAAGAAAAAAAAAACTTTTGTTGGCTAGTAGTTTTACTGATGTTTGTTTTCCCCAGGCACCATTTCTGGCTTGACCATGGAATAAGTTGTCACTTGCATGGTCAGTCCTTCCAGCACAAAAAGAAAAAGTTACACTAACAGCCTTTTCCACCACAGAAGGCTAGCAATTTGCCTCAGCTGCAGGTGGGTGACTCTGCTGTCGCCATTTGTTGTACTTCAGACCACTCATCTTTTACCCCCAATCCTTCTGGCATAGCACCTACAGCCACTATGGACCAGGGGTTCACCATGTCCTCTGCTACCACTGGAGTCCCCTCAGTGGGCAAAGGAGAACCACTTTAGTCAGTCCTGTTACATCAGAATGCTGTGCCCAACCCTAGGGAAGCAGCTGCTGCCCTTAGTATACTGTTGGCTGCAGTTTTCCTGTCAAAAAGAAACAAAACCAAGCATGTACCTACTCCTCTTCAAATTTCTTTGGATATGAGTAATTGTGTGGGGCTGTCTCAGGGTTTGATTCAGGCTATTGATCCTTCTTGTAGAGTAGTTTCCGGTAAAAGAGGGATGCCTCCTTTCCTGAAGAGATTCAAGATTCTGAATCTGAACAGGAAGATGCAAGGGTGGATTCAGGGTTTTGACCTCTGATTCTGAATCAGAAATCTGAGGAAAGCTTTCTTCTTGATATTCCTGTGTGGGTTTCTCTTTCTGTGAGACTATTACTAGAATGTTCCAGTGTTTTTTAGTAGAACAACACCGAGGTTTATCAGTTCCACAAAAAAAATTATGTGATGCTACAGAAGGATATTCCAGAACCTACACCCATTCCTCCTGTCCTATCTGCTTTAGAGGATGTACATCTTACTGCCTGCAATTTTCCTGATAGTCAGCCAGCTGTCCTTAAAAAGGCAAACAGAATGTATAAAGTTCTTCAGTCTTTTAATTTTTATGCACTATTTCCTAACCTAACTCAGCAGTTATAGCCTTAGTCGATTCCTCTGCTATTAAGCACTTAGTCAATTCCAATCCTACCCTTTTTAATAAGAATGGGAAAACTATTGATGGGTATGAGGAGAAAAAGTATATACTTCTGCAATTTTGAATTTCAGAATTTTAAATAGTTAGGTTCATATGTTAAAGTTTAGACCGACATATTGTGACAATGAGGAATATTTTATCTGCAGTTTTTTCTTGTGGAGAAAAATCCGCTTTGAATAACTTAGCTTCCTCTGTTGCACAGGTTGCCACTTATTGTTTGCAGTGTGTGCATATGACTGTTGATACTACTTCCAGGGTTATGGCTACTGGTACAGTTTTAAAGAAGTTTGTTTGGCTGCATTCTCAGAACCTTACAGATGTTAATGAAATTTTAAATTATGCCTTGGATAGAGATTTAATGTTTAGCCACTCTACTGCAGAGGTGATCAAAAAGTGTGATGACAGAGGCAAGCTGATCCAGGGAATCTCCCTTGAGCTATTTGGAAAAGGTGGGCTGATTTTCTTTCTTCCATCCAGTTTTGTCAAAAGACATAATAAACAGTCTCAACAGAATTCAGGTAAACAGACATTTATGAAGAAGTGGCAAGGAGGTTCCAAAAAGATATCTCAAACTCCCAAAAGCCAGGGATACTCTAAGTCTGGATGACTATTCAAGAGACCTTGTAAACCCCTCCAACCCTCGCCCTCTTTCTCTTCTAGAAATTCTGTATACCATTTTTATGTTTGGCAGCATACTGTTTCAAATAAATGGTTCTGAAAATTATTAATCAAGGCCACAGATGGCAGTGGGAGGAAATTCTTCCTTTCCAGGGGATCATTCCTCCTCCAGCAAATTGTTTTGTTTCCACCTGTTCTTTATCACTTGCTGACCCAAGGAGTGATTAAATCCAGTTCCTCATTCCCAGACGGGGAAGGGTTTTTATCCAAGGATGTTCTAATCACAAAGAAAGAAAACACCTGGAGACAAGTTCTGGATATTTCTTTCCTAAACCTGTTTGTGATAGTCCCCAAATTCAAAATTATGTCCCTTAATAACATGTTGCCTCTTCTTTCACCTTTCAAGTTCCCTGGTAATACTAGACTTAAAAGATGCTGATCTCAATCCTATTTATCCAGACTTATGGTGTTTCTTAAGGCTGTGTGTGTCTAGATCACATTATCAGTTCTCTACCCTACCTTTGGACTCTCCACTGCACCAAGAGTGTTCACAAAGTGTCTAGCTCCAGTTATAGCTCATTGCAAGCTACAGGGTTACCCATATTGTTCCATGTTTATATGCCTTATTTATCTTTGTAGAGTCCATTTCAAAATATCAGTAATCTATGTCTTGGATGAGAGATTTCATGCATTAACTGGGATTCTAAGAGAACAATCAAAAGTCTTTCTTGACTCCCTCACCCAGGACTGTGTTCCTGGGATGTCAACTAGACACTTCAGTTCAAAGAGCTTTTAATCCACAAGAAAAAATAAATCTTTATTTAGATCTGTTTCTAAGTTTTTCCATGCAGACTTCAGTCACTGCGGGGGAATACCTACAGATTTTGGGTCTCATAGTATCTATTATTCTCATGATACTCATAGCAAGATTCTACATGAGAAGGATACAGGGGTATCTGAAATATGTTTGGTCCCAGCATCAACAGCTTTATCTTTTCAGATCCGTGTACTAGGTTTTATCAGAATGGAGGTCACCTGATGGAGACAACAGATATCCTTAAATCAATGTATCCGCTTCTCCTTCCCTGCTCCAAAGTAGTCAGTCTCCACAGATGCTTCAGACTTTGTTTTGGAAGCAGTTTCAGGAGAGATAAAAGTACAGGGGGTGTGGGACATCAAGGACAGATGCAAGCATATGAATATCAAGGAGATGCTTGCCCTGATCAAGGAACTTGATTCTCTGAACCATTTTGGCCCCCTGGACCTCTTCAAGTGGTTACAGACAATACCACAGTGATGTAGTACATCAGCAGTCAAGGAGGTTCCAGGCCATAACCCCCTTTGGAGACTAGCCATGTTAGCTTGGGATATAGCTTCATAACACAATCTCCCCCTACAGGTATCCTACATTCTGTTACAGCAAACTTGTGTGGCAGACTGAGCTGTACCTGAGCAGACCCTCACGAATGGAAACTAGATCTGGGGGTCTTCCCAGATTTGATCCATTTGTGGGGAGTTCCACAGGTAGACCTCTTTACCTCTCCTCTTAACAATCAACTGGCAAAATTCTGTTCCAAGACTCCATGCAAGAAGGCCTGGAAGATGGATGACTTTTCATTGTTGTGACTCTCTTCTGGCCTAGATAATCATAGTTTTTGCCTTCTTTTGGAAATGGCCAGGGGCAATTACCACAAGTTTCGTCACAGAATGGATCTACTCACACAAGAACAGGGGTGTTTGATACACACTCTGATGTCAGTCATCTTCAAGTGACTGCCTGGATGATGGTGTCTTGATTCCTTTTAGGCACCTATATTCTGAGGACATGCAGCAGGTACTAATGGAGGCAAGAAAGCCTGCTACTAGAAAATCATATATTGGCAAATGGAGATGTTTTCTAGTTGATGCCAACAACATAACCAGCACCTGCTCCTCTACTTCTGCATCTAGCCAGGGGCAATCATCATGGTTCCTATTACATTATTGAAAGATAACGTAATCTAATGATTGTGGGATTGGAGTACAGTGAAGATTGGGTTATTTGCTCTTTCCTCACTGTAGTGCGATCTCAGAATTGGAATATATATTTACCGGGGGGTGTGGCGGGCACAGCCTGCCACAATAAAAGTTTCTAAATGCGGCCGTTCCGATGTTTCATCCATTTGATTATGTTATCTTTCGATAATGTAATATTAACCCAATCATCACATGTTATCTCACAGGGTGGAACTAGTCACACAAGACAAGGGATCTCTCATCCATCCCCACCTGTCCATGCTTCAACTGACATTGTGGGCGATAGGATTTTGATTCTTTATAGATACCTTTTTTCTGAGGAAATGCTGCAAGTACTGCAGGAGGCCAGGAAACCTACTGCTAGGGAATCCTACTTGCCTAAATGGAAGAGGTTTTCTATTTCGTGTCTGTCTCATAACCTGAACCCACTTACTGCGGATGGTCCTTTGGCACTCTTATTTGAGTGAGTTGCTCATTACTGGTTTGGCCTCTTCTGTTAAGACCCACGTATGAGCCGTCTCTGCTTGTCTGCCTTTATCTCCTCCTTTAACTTCTAGATGTGAGGTTAAACAATTTCTTAAAGGCGTTCTTCATATTAGGAACAAAAAATTCAGAGCCAGCAAACGGTGACATGATAAAATTATATTGAACAAAAATCACAGCATGTTACAAACCGGTTTCGGCTGGCAAAGCACAGCCTTCTTCAGTGTACAAAAAGTTAATGCAAAAAACAGTAGCTGCATATATACAGATAGCAACAATCCCATTGGTTAACTGTCATAAATGTTCATTGAGTATAAACACACCATAGCACATTCTACAAGTAAATTCAATTTTATTATTATTGACATGATTTTTGGCAATAGGGCCAATAAATCCCAATGGCACTCTATATTAAATGCAAAGGAAAGGAAATGGATTATCAGACTGGGTGGCTTGTTCCCACCGGGACTCAATGAACATTTATGACAGTTAACCAATGGGATTGTTGCTATCTGTATATATGCAGCTACTGTTTTTTGCATTAACTTTTTGTACACTGAAGAAGGCTGTGCTTTGCCAGCCGAAACCGGTTTGTAACATGCTGTGATTTTTGTTCAATATAATTCTATCATGTCACCGTTTGCTGGCTCTGAATTTTTTGTTCCTGATTTCTGATGTTTCCTGAGCCGTGCAGTTGCTACCGTGCAGGAGGTTTTCTTTTGAGTTGTTCTTCATATTAGACCTCCAAGGAAGCCTGTTCCGCCTTCCTGGGATCTTAATTTTGTTTTGGAGATGTTGACTCGGACACCTTCTGAGCCTGCTGTTTCAGCTTCCTTGTGACATTACTCTTGGAAAACTGTTCTGTTAGCCTTCACTTCTGCCAGATGAGTGTCTGAGTTGTAAGCCCTTATGGGTTGTTTTGTCTTGATTTTTCATGAGGACAGGGTGTCCTTGCACACTAATCCATCTTTTATGCCTAAAGTGGTTAATGAGCTTTCCCTTAGTCTATTAATCTGCAGTCTTTTTCCCCTCTCCGCATTCTGACAGTGAGATGTTGCTGCATACTTTGGATGTGCATAAGCAACTTAGAATTTATTTTGAACAGACTACAGCTATTTGACAATCTGATCTGTTGTTTCTTTTCATTCTAGATCTTTGGGTCTAGCTGTATCCAACACACTATTTCTTCTTGGATTTCTAATGCTATTTCCTTTTGTTACAACTTTCATGGCAACAGCCTTCCTTCTTCAGTAAAGGCTTATTCTATTAGAGGTGTGGCTTCTTCTGTTGCTTTTTTCAAGGGCTTAGATGCTAATTCTGTTCTTGAATCAGTTACCTTGTCTCCTGTGCATACCTTTACTAAGTACTGCAAGTTGGATGGTATCTCTAGAGATATGGTTGGTTTTGTTAGTGCTATTCTCCATGTCTTCCTAGGGGGCTCTTTTCATTCCCCCTCCCAAATCTCCTCTTCAGCTTTGGCACTCTCCCAAATGTTATGAATACTGCAGCAGTAAATGTAGGACATAGTACAGCTGTGTAAAATCTTAACATAACTGTAGATGTCCTTGCCTTCACTGCTGCTGTATTCACTCCCTCCCTCCACCCCCTAGCTCTTTGCCTTCCTGGATGTCCAGGTTACCTCTTGGGTTCCTAGGACTGGTGTTCCTACTGGGACAGTCACTTCTGTTTATGGTAAGCCTGAATGTCACCTTTATGCCCTATGGTACACAAGGAGTTTTTGAGTGACATTCAGGTGTACCTTTAAATGCAACAGGAAGTCTATGATATACTGGCCAGATGACGAGCTTCCATAGCAGGGAATCCCGAAATGTTAGGAATACTGCAGCAGTGAAGGCAAGATATCTACCATTATGGTAAGATTTTACCACACTGTACTTTCTCTGGTTTAACAATGTGTTTGAGTTACTATCCTATAGCCTTTATCATTCTTCTGTCAAGGTTCTTTTTTTGGCCATTTCAGCACGTCTGCCCATGGATCCTTCTCTTTCAAGGCAGTCGCATGTCAAAATGTTCTTGAAAGGGTTTTGCATAAGATGCCTCCAAGTAAATTGTTGGTATTTCCTTGTGGTCTAAATTAACTAACAATTACTCCATTTGAACCAGCTAATGGCTGCCTTGTGGCTCTTAAATGGAAGACAGTTTAATTAATTGCTCTGATATCTGCAAGAATGGTATCTGAGTTGCAAGCTTTCCTTTTCCACAAGGACAAGGTTTCTTTGATGGCGAATCCTTTTATACCTAAAATGGTATCCAAGTTTGGTTTAGGTCAAACTATCCATCTCCCTGTCTCATTTCCTGAACCTAAAAATAAGAGAGAGAAAGAATACTCCATACTTTGCATGTCCACAGAAAACTTGGGCATTATCTTGATAGAACTATATCTTCCAGATCATCTAATCAATTGTTCATTTCTTGTTAAGGTAAGAAGGGACAGCTGGTGTTAAAATGGACTGCTTCCAAATTGTTGTCTAAGGCTATTACCTTTTGTTATACTCACCATAACAAATCTATTCCAGGCAGGGTAAAAGCCCACTCTACAAGGACCTTCTGTGCTTCTGTGGCTTTTTGGAAAGGGTCGGATTCTAGAAGTATTCTAGAAGCTTCGACTTGGTCCTCTGTACATTCACAAAGCACTAGAAGCTGAATTCCTTCTCTACGTCTAGATCATACTTTGCTAGGACCATTCAACAGGGGCTCCTGTACTCTCTTTTGACCTCCCAAAAACAATTAGCTGTGGTAATCTACCCATACAGCTAAGGCTACTGCAACAGTGATCAATATCAAAAACAAAGTACAGCTGTGTAAGATGACATACCATAACAGTAGATGTTCAAATGATGATTGCTGCTGCAATAGCTGCTCCCTTCCTCCATTCCCCCTTGTGTTTTTTTATACCTGGGTGTGAACATTTTATTTTTTTGTTATTCCTAGCCTTGTCTTTTTTCAGGGCTTAGGCTCCCTCCTCTTCTGGTGGAAAAGTTCTGAAGGGCTTGCACCTAAGTCTGTCTTTTTGTCAGCTTGGCTCTAGCTGCTTGACAGTTTTGGCATGTGGAAGGTGCCCTGAAGCTTTGGAAGCTTGCCAGCTGTTATCCTTGGCAGGATATAATCCACATAGCTTAGGCTACTGCTGCAGTGTTCAATTAAACATCTACCATTATGGTAACTTCATTTTGCACAACTGTACTTTTTCCCTCCAAAGGCAAGTCTGTCAGCATTCAGAGTGTAAGTGCAGGCAGGAGACAGTGGTTTTTGAATCTGAATATTTGTTGTATGCTAGGCAGGACATAACCCATATAGTCAAATGCTATTGCAGCAGTGAGGAATTTGACCATATTATTTTATGGTAAATGCAACTTACACAACAACTGCACTTTTAATCTCCCTCCATATGTTAAGCTACATAAGCGTCCTCATTGCAGTAGGGTACTGGGAGCCACAGCCATTATGGCCCATGTACTGTTTGGGGCAATTCCTAACATGAAGGAATAAATGAGCAGAATCTAATTAAAGAAGGCCTTATGATTAGCAGGCAGTGTGTGTGTCATATATAATATATAGTATTTTTGTTATAATGTAAAAGATTGGACGTAATGGCACTCATCTGGATGGTTCACATATTAATACTTGGTTTATTCCCATGCAGTAATTCACAATACAGTACTTTTTTGTCATACTGCAAACATAAGCTAACCATCCCATTGAAAAGTGAACAAAACATTGTCTGTGGTATTCAGTGGTGCATTGCAAAAATAGCATGGCGGTGTGTAAGGATATGCACACATTATTGAGCAGTGCTTTTTTGAATTTGACAGTCCACGGCTAGGAGCCGAGGCAGGATTTGGAATTAAAAAAATAAGTACGTTTGAGGCTGGTTGGTTGGTCTGCCTGTCTATTTTCAGTCAGGTTCCGGCTACTTACCACTACGAGCTCTATAAAATAAGAGTGACTGATCTGTATCTTATGTGGGATATATGTTTTGAAACCATTGTAACATTCACATGCTGACCTCAGGTATTATTGATGTGAAATTGTTCGATCTCGCCGTTTGTTCTTACACACGGGTTTGGAGCCGATCCTCGGCTCCGAGTCAGCCGCATCACAAGCTCTGCATCTAGGAGAAGCTCGAGGCACAGTCTATATCCCATGATCCTCATCTGCTATCCCTCCGATCTAGTTTGCCGCTGCAACAGATCGCGTCGAGGAGAGCTCGGGCCAGTAAAAGCTTTTTGCATTTTCACTATATTTAGAGCTATTTAAAGCTAGTTATATTAGTTAATAGTTAATATTAGCTGTGTATGTGTGTTTTTCATAGGGGCTTCCCTTTTATATACTTTTTCATAGTTAATGTTTCGACTTTCGGCTGAGGCCTAGTTAGTCCTGTCAGGGCTCTGACAGCAGTAGACAAAATTTATTTTTAGATTCTATATCTATACTTATAGTTAACTCTTTAGTATTTAGTCTTGTGTGCAGTGTTTGTTCATATATATATATATATATATATATATATATATATATATATATACTTATATAGATAGATAGTGCTTAATATTTGACTGTGTTGTTAGATTACTTTCTCTAGTTTTACAGCTTATTGGTCAACTTAGTTACTGGTTTTAGACATGGCAGAGAAAGCTAAGTCTGGATTCAAAAGATGTCAGTGTGGACAGAAAATGTCCATCACAGACAATCGTGCTTCCTGCGTCTACTGTCTTGGCTCTCTCCACCTGCAGGAGGACTGTTCTATTTGTCACTCCTTCAGTGGAAGGGTCATGATGGAAAGGTGCAGGAAGTTAATCGAAAGGGGCTTGCTAAAGCCAGACTTTCAAGAAGCCTTGGAGAAGGCTGATCAGGCGTCGAAGTCTTCGAAGGGGTCGAAGTCTTTGAAGGTATCGGAGCCCAGGTCATCAGCTCCGAGCACCTCTACTAATGTTCGGTCGCCAGCTCCACAGACCTTGGGGCCGAGCATCAAGCGATGGTCTCTGATCGAGGCCCAGGTCTTGGAGCCGGTGTCGGAGGTGCCTCCATCCTGGATCCTTCGTTCGGTGGCATCTTCGGCCCCTTCGACCCGTTCTTCCTGGCCGTTATCTGACACTGACGTGGATCGAGTGGTACAGAAGATCATGGAGAACATGGCTCTTTCCAAACTCATTGCGGTTTCATCCCAATTGGTATCGAAACTTGAAGCCCTCCCTGTGTCTCCGGCAGATCCTCCTTCGAGACCCATCGAGTCCTCGGAGCCGGGAGAAGAGGAACCAATGATTGTTGAGCCCTCGGTGCCGAAGCTTTCCTTAGTGTGATCGGCACCACTGATCTCCACTCCCTCGGAACCCATCGAGGAGTCGCGGAGCCGACGGTCTCTCCTCGGTTCTGGGGCGGAGAGCCGAACCGAAATTTTGGTTCCGACTCTTCCCCTCGGAGCCTCAGCACAGATTAGCTCGGCTCCATCCTCGGGGTCGGAGCCCTTGGTCCCGGTTTTGGGGAAACTACCATGCTCTTCGGATCCAGTGGGGTCCTCGGCCCGGGGCTCCGGTGTCTTCGACGTCATGAGGAAGGTCTTGTCTGAAAAGACATTTACTTCATCGAAGTCGTCTTCTCCTTCCCCCAAAGGGCCATATTCTGTTTCTGTACCCACGATCCCTGCCAAGCGTAGAGACCCAATGCCTCAGCCAGCCCCAGAGGGTGTCCCCTGTTCCTCGGAAGCTCCACCAGATGCCCCCTCTGATGAAGTCCCGAGGAAGAAATTGTGCAAGAGGAGGCACACTGATTCCCCACAGGAATCATTGACATCGGACACCGATTTGGATGAGTCAGAGGGTCCCCACGGTCCCCCTCTGAGGATGTCTCGTTTGCTGACATCCTGGAGATCTTGAAGCAGAGGGGTGATTGGCAGACTCTCGCACCCACTGAGGATGAATCGGTGTTGCTGAAGGCGTTTGGGGCTCAACCTTCTACCTCCTGGGTGACCCCACCCTTCGATGAGTTAATGGACCTAATAACTCGAAGGGCATGGGAGACTCCAGATTCAGTGGAACCAGTCCCTCGGAGGCCGAATAAATATATCACTGCCCCCAAGGACAAGACTTATCTTACTAAAGGAGTCCCAGTTGATGCTGTGGTGGTAGTGGCAGCCACGAAGAAGGAAATGTCTGAGGCATCTTCCTCTGTCCATCCTCCTAACAAGGATTCTAGGACTATGGACAGGTATGGGAAGCGCGTTTTCAGTTCAGCGACTTTTTCCATGCATTCGCTGAACTACCTTACGCACTTTACGCGACTTCAGAGAGATCTCATTCAGGAGCTGGGAGATACTCTCCAGGGTAACACAGATGCTGCTGTCTCAGAAAAGGTAACAGCACAGCTTAACACCCTCACTTCGATAGTAAACTCGTCCATGAGGCTCATTTCGTATGCGGCCGAAGGTTCGAGTAGGGCTGCAGCTTCAGCCATCGCTCTGCGGAGACAATCCTGGATGCACTTGTGCTCCTTTGCGGAAGCCTTCAAGTCTTCCTTTACCAATACCCCTTTTGATGGTGCCACCCTGTTTGGACCCAAACTAAAGGAGACTCTCACTCGGTGTGAGCAAGAGGATAAGACCCTGTCTGCCGTAGGGGTCCGTTTTTCCACCCCAACCAAACCGTACCCCAAAGGGCAAAGAGGCGGAAAAATGTAGTTCCGAAAGACTCGGGGATCTTTCCAGTCAACACAGAGAGATGTCCCCTCCAGAGGCAGAGGAGGGGGAGAAATGGAAGATGCCGCCTAGATGGCAGAGGGGGTCTGCACAACCAGGGCAACAGGGATACTCAGGAGTGCTGGAAGCACTTTCCAGAGAAGGCCTCTCCGTCACCCTGATTTTGCGGACCCCCTCTGCCGGCTGGGCAGTGTCTTCCATTTCTTCCCCCTCCTCTGCCTCTGGAGGGGGCATCACTTTGGGTGTGTTGAAAAGATCCCTGAGTCTTTTGGAACCACATCTTTCCTCCTCGTTGCCCTTTAGAGTAGGGTCTAGATGGAACGGAAAAATGGACCCCTACGGCAGACAGGGTCTTCCCTTCTTGTTCACACCTCGTGAGAGTCTCCTTTACTTTGGGCCCAAACAAAGAGGCACCATCGAAGGGGGCGTTGGCAAAGGAAGACTTAAAGGCTTCCGCAAAGGAGCATAAGCACAACCAGGATTGTCTTCTCAGGGCAATCGCTGAAGCTGCCGCTCTACTCGATCCTTCGGCTGCGTATGAAATCAGCCTCATGGACGAGTTGACTATGGAATTTAGGGTGTTAAGTTGCACTGTCACTTTCTCGGACACAGCAGCATCTGTGTGTCCCTGGATAGTATCTCCTAATTCCTTAATGAGATCTCTCGGTAAACGCGTGAAATGCATAAGGTAGTTGAGCGATCGGATGGAAAAAGTCGCCGAACTAAATATGCGCTTCCTATATCTGTCCATTGTCCTAGAATCCTTATTAGGAGGATGGACAGAGGAAGATGATTCAGACATCTCTTTCTTAGTGGCCGCCGCCACCACCATAGTATCTACGGGAACTCCTTTTGTAAGATAGGCTTTATCTTGGGGAGCCGTCATGTATTTATTTGGTTTTGGGGGACTGGCTCCACTGTATCAGGTGTTTCTCAAGCCCTCCGAGCTATAAGATCCATGAGATCGTCAAAGGGTGGAGTCACCCAGGAAGTAGAAGGTTGAGCCGCAAATGCCTTCAATAAGACCGATTCATCCACAGAAGGGGTAAGGGTTTGCCATTCCCCTCTTTGCTTCAGGATTTCCAAAATGTCTGCAAACGAGACATCCTCAGAGGTGGACCGTGGGGACCTTTCTGTTTCATCTAAATCAGTATCAGACGTGAGAGATTCCTGAGGGGAATCTATGTGCCTCCTCTTGCACAGTCGTTTCCTCGGAACGTCCTCAGCGGGAGCTTCTGGGGATGCACCCGAGGAACCAGAGTCGCCCTGTGGGGACTTCTGAGGCATTGGGTCTCAACGCTTAGTAGGAACCGAAGGCACAGAAGCAGAACGCGGACCTTTTGGGGAAGGAGATGAAGATACCGATGAAGTATGTGTCTGATCAGACAAGACCTTCCTCATGATGTCAAAGGCACCGGTGCCCCGACCCGAAGATCCGACCCGATCCGAAGAAGGGGGTTGTTTCTCCGGAATCGGAACCACGGGCTCCGACACCGAGGACGGATCCGAACTGATCTGAGCCGAGACACCGAGGGGAAGAGTCGGAACCGATATCTCGGTTCGACTAACCCCCCCCGGAACCCAGGAAAGATCTTCGGCTCCGAGACTCTCCGGCTGGTTCCGAAGGAGTCGAGGTCAACAGAGCCGATAGCACTACTGGAGGCTTCGGCACCGAGGGCTCTACAATCATCGGTTCTTCGACTCCTAACACCGATGACTCGACGGGTCTCGGAGGAGGAAGTGTTGAGGGAACTGGAATAGCTTCGAGTTTCGAAACCAGCTGGGATGAAACCTCGATTAATTTGGACAAAGCCGAGTTCTCCATAAGCTTCTGTACCACTCGGTCCACATCGGAGTCAGAAAGTGGCCTCAAAGAATGGGTCAAAGGGATCGAAGCCGTCACCGAGGAAAGGATAGCCGAAGGTGGTACCTCTGATACCGGCTCCAAGACCTGAGCCTCATGCAGAGATAAAGTCTCGACAACTGGCACCGAAGTCATAGGAGCCGGTGTCCGAATCTGAAAAGAGGTGCTTGGAGCCGATGACTTGGGCTCCGACACTCTTGAAGACTTCGACCCCTTCGAAGACTTTGAAACCAGTTCAGCCTTGTCCAGGGCCTCCTGAAACTCAGGTTTAAGCAACCCTCTGTCCACCAACTTCCTGCGTCTTTCCATCATGACCCTCCCACTAAAGGAATGACAGATGGAACAGTCTTCCTGCAAGTGGAGAGGGCCAAGACAGTAGATGCAGGATGAGTGGTTGTCAGTAATGGACCTCTTCTGTCCACACTGACACCTCTTAAACCCACTTTTGGTCTTTTCTGACATTCTTACAATAAGAAAGGAAAATCCAAGAAAAGTACACCACTCTTAAGAAAAAAAATTTTCTATAATATATTTTAAATGCAATATATATCCAAAACTGTTAAAAAAACACTCACACAGCACACTAAGATATATATATATATATATATATATATATATATATATATATATATATATATATATATATATATATATATGTCTATATGAAAAAATAGAAAAGACAGAAAAGTATATATATATATATATATATATATATATATATATATATATATATATATATATATATATTTTTTTTTTTTTAAGTACTGTAAATTCTTACAGAGAAAAATGGCCTAAGGCCCTTACTAAAATTTTTAAGTAACAACCTGACTACAACTACTTTAAACAACAACTTGATATTACACCTATCAAACACTATAAAGAAAAGTATAAAATGTAAAAATTTGAAGTAAATATCAAGAAATATATAGAAAAAATTCTACTGGCCCGAGCATCTCGATGTGATCTGCTGCTAGCGGCAAACTAGATCTGAGGGTTAGCACCGGAGGATCATGGGATATTACTGTGCCTCGAGCTTTCTCAAAGATGCGAGCTAGTGATGCGGCCGACTCGGAGCCGAAGATCGGCTCCGAACCCTTGTGTAAGAACAAATGGCGAGATTGAACAATTTCACATTCTGCCTTATCGCCCTCACAGCATGTCTCATTCATAGGGGCGGAGTTAGATACTACTACAGCTCTGATCAAGCTTCCCCAGATACGAGTGTCAGCCCTCAGGGATCAGGTCACTATTCTTCTTCGGAACAAGAAAGTTTCTGCTGTGCAAGTACTGAAAGCCCTGGGCATGGTGGCAGCTACCCTTATTGCAGTTCCTCTGGGCAGGATGCACATGAGGGTCCTCCAGTGGCTGCTCTTCGCACAGTGGTCATTCCAACAACTGCCTTTGTCACACGACATCTTGATCACAGAATCTTGAAACGGGATCTTCGGTGGTGGTTGAACAGCCAAGATCTAACGATAGGTCGCCCGTTTGTACTACCCAGCCCTACAGCCACAATAACCACGGACGCTTCCCTGATGGGGTGGGGGGGGGCTTTTTCAGGGGAGAACAGTCCAAGGAGAATGGTCCAAGATGGAGTACAATCTGCACATCAATGTCCTGGAGTTGAGAGCAGTGTTTCTAGCGTTGCAACACTTTCACGAATCCCTACCTCTAGGAACAGTGGCAGTTCAGACGGACAATATGTCAGTGGTCTGGTACATAAACAAACAGGGTGGAACCAGGTCTTACCCATTATGCAGAGAGGCCCTGAGAATTTGGCAAATGGCTGCGTCCACAGGTCGCTTTCTGATAGCAATGCACATCCTGGGGTCATCCAACGTCATCGCGGACAGGTTGAGCAGAGCCATCCTGTTGCCACACGAGTGGTCCCTCAAAAATCAAGTGGCGGAGAGGATTTTCCGCAGATGGGGCCAGCCTTGCTGCGATATTTTTGCATCCCCATTAAATGCCAAATGCAGAAGCTACTTTGCCCTACTTCCCCGGGGGGTGCCACCAGGGACGCACTGGTGCACGATTGGCCCCCGGATCTCCTATATGCATTTCCTCCTGTTCCGTTGATACCCAAATTCCTACAGAAAGCCAGGAGTCTGGAAAGGATGATCATTCTAATAGCACCATTCTAGCCTCGACAGATCTGGTTTCCCTTTCTTTGAACCCACCAGATGGAGGAACCGTGGATTCTGGACCCAGTGCCAGACCTATTGACTCACTCGTCGGGAGTTCCTCACCCATCTCTTCAGTCCCTCAAACAGACAGCTTGGCCGCTCCGCTTCCCAATTTAGCCAGGTCAGATGTTTTGTCCCCAGCAGTAAAGCACATTCTAGTTTCTTCCCACAAAGCTTCCACCAGGAAACTATACAGGAGCAAATGGAAATGTTTTGCGTGTTGGGCATCAGGGCAAGGTATAGATCCCTTGGTGGCCCCGATACACAAAATCTTGGAATTTTTATCTACACTCTTTCAAGAAGGGGCCTCTACATCCACGATAAGAGTACAGTTGGCTGCTGTATCTAACTTTCATGTAGGTGAAGGGGGCTCTACAATTATGTCCCACAGACTTTGTAGAGCTTTCATGAAGGATACCTTTCACCTACGTCCACCCATTCAGGATCCGTTTTTTCCATGGAGCTTGAATTTGATGTTATCCCAACTTATGTTACCACCCTATGAACCAGCTTCAACGTGTCCACTTAAGTATTTGTCTTGGAAGACTCTTTTTCTTATTGCTGTCACTTCAGCTCGTAGAATATCAGAGCCTTGTCCGTTAGGCCACCATACATGGTTTTCCATCCAGACAGAGTCTCCTTCCGTACTAATCCGTCATTCCTCCCGAAGGTATGTTCTGTGCTTAATATCAATCAATCTATAAAGTTTCCCACCTTCTTCAAAAACCATTCGAACAAGTTGGAATACATGCTGCACAAATTGGATGTACATAGGCAGCTGAGATTTTATCTGGACAGAACAAAGGAGTGCAGGAAATTGGATCAACTGTTTGTCTCATTCGCAGATAATAAGAAGGGTATGGCAGTAACAAAATGCACATTATCCAAATGGCTTTCGAACTGCACAAATTTTGTCTATTCAGCTTCAAAACAACCACTTCCGTTCAAGCCTAAGGCTCATTCTACTAAGGCCATTTCTACTTCTCTAGCCCATGCCGCTCGTCTACCGTTGGATACTATTTGTGCGGTGGCAACGTGGGCTAAGCCTCATACGTTTGTTACTCACTACAAAGCGGACAGGACCTCCAAGGACAGGCCATCCTTTGGTTCCACTGTTCTCAGGAATGTTCTTCCGTGAGTCACCCAGGGTAACAGAGCTAGGGACGCTACCCGTGTGTAAGAACAAACGGCGAGATCAAACAATTTCACATAAAGAAGTTATGTTCTTACCATAACGTTCCATGTGAATTGTTCATCTCGCCTTTGTTCTTACATCCCCTCCCTCCTTCCCCCACCGCGTTCTGGAAGAACTGGTACGACTAGTGTCTGGTTGGTATTCTCGGGGTTATCTACACTACCTAGTAATTGGTAGGTGACACATTAGGTACACACCTATCTGTACTTAGTTAATATCTTTCAGGTTCAAGTGTGTGATTGCGTGAACGTTAGCCGCAGTGGTTAGTAGTGCATTCTGGATTCTTGCAAACTAGATCTGAGGGATAGCAGAGGAGGATCATGGGATATAGACTGTGCCTCGAGCTTCTCCTAGATGCAAAGCTTGTGATGCGGCCAACTCGGAGCCGAGGATCGGCTCCGAACCTGTGTGTAAGAACAAAGGCAAGATGAACAATTCACATGGAACGTTATGGTAAGAACATAACTTCTTTTTTTCATTATTAATCTTGGCAGCTGCATGAAAAGAAAATGAGCTTGAACTGCTGGGGAAATTTTGTTTAATGCTAATAAAATATACATGCATTCTTCCAGTAAACTATCTCCTCTTGTAGTAGGAGGAATACCTTAAAATGCCGGTGATGATAGCAATGCATATTAATGGTATATAAAACAGTTTTATGAAGACCAAGAAATGAAGGAATGAAAGTGATACATTGAAGGGGACATGTAGGCAAGATAGCCCAGGAAGTGAATATGCTGTAATATGTTGCAAAAGACAGCAAGACAAGAACACCCTAACTAGTTAATATTCCTTAGCACAACAAAGTTCCAGATGACTGCAAACTGGGAGCCATTACTGAATCCCCAAATGATGTGGATATTCTGCAAAAGGGTCTTATAGAAACAGATGCTTGGTGTCAGAGCCATGGGGTCAAGCTCAATGCCAAGAAATGTATAGCTATCCCCTTTTGGAAAAAACATGTACCCGTGAATTACCACATAGGTGGCTGTACACTAAACACTAAAAGTGTGATAAGATACTTAGGGACACAGGTGGACAGTGGTCTCACCTTCGATAACCACATCACCACAACAGTCAGGAAATCCATCTATTTGGCACACCTCATCACTAAGGGGTTTTCATCCAGAAAAAAGGAAGTCATTGTCCCACTGTACTCATCCCTCATTAGACCCATTATAGAATACAATGCCCCGTATATACCTGTCAAGACATCTGCAACAACTGGAAAGGCCGCAGAAATACCTCCTAAAAGAATCACAGGCCTAAAGCAGATGCCCTGTGCTGACCATCTAAAAAAACTCCAGCTATACTTTGTCACATTTCGTCTACTCAGAGGCGATCTCTGCTTAACATACAAGGCCATGTCAAACCCAGAGCTGTTGGACATGCTACACTTAAAGAAATCCCAATCCCTCAGTGCCACACGCTCCAGGGATCTAAAACTTGTCATCACAATGAACAAAACATGCTGGAGGGATAGGTTCATGACCCAGAGACGCCTCAGACTCTGGAATAGACTGCCCATACATGTCAAGCAGAGTGCCTCTTTGGCCCTCTTCAAAAGGAACCTTGACGATTGGATGGGAGATAGGAAATTCACCCCAGCGATCAGGTCAGTCGCTCTGTTAAACAGGGGTCCAGGGAAGTAAATATTGTGGGAAGAAATAGCCAAGGAATTGTTATATCTACACCTGTATAGGCCCTAGGGCCAATAGCCTAGTACCAACCTATGAACCTATTTAGGCAGAACTATGCCAAATAAGCAAATATATATTTCAGACACAAAACCTGTAGTTCAAAAGAATCAAACATCAATGGCATGTAATGGTTGCAGTTGCAAGCAGATGTAATAAAACATAATGAACAAGTTACGATGTGTTCAGAAGGTAAAGCAGATATATAGTGAATGTGGTAAAAGCAGTGTAGCAAGTAGAGACATAGGTTGTAATTGTGAAAGCTGTCCAATCTGTTTGTGTGTGTATAATATATGTGTGTGATATGATGCTTTGAATTTGTAATCTAAGGAGAAGTTTACAAGTTCGGACTTATAGTAACCAATGACAAAGAAGGAATGGTTCTACGTAACTCATATCTCTAAAGCAGTTACATTTGTTTTCCTTGACTAGATGGACCACAACACATTATGTTCATACTTGTTCAGTTTGCTTTATACCTGCAGCTTGAATGGCACACATAATGACAGAGCTTTGTTTTAGAACACTCACTGTTCTAAATAGTACCAGTACATAACAAAGACAGTGTGGCAAATACTAAGGAGCTCATATTAAGTATTATTATTGCATTTATTAAACAGGTAGATGGGCTAGTAAGGAGACTGCTTTCTGCTGTAACTTGGGTGGAAGGCATTCGTGCAACCACGGCTTTGAACATAGATTCATAGGTTCATAGGTAGGTACTAGGCTATCTGCCTGAGGACATTTATAAGCCTAGCCAGAGTGTGTCAGCTTTCGCCACCCCATTGATTAATTAACTGATCCTCTGTCAAGCAGAGCCAATGAAGTGATCCCAGGGGTGTATTTTCTGTTACCCATTCACTCGTCAAGGATTCTCTTAAAGAGTGTTAGTGAGGGGCTCTGCCTGATTTAATTTGGAATTTTGTTCCAAAGCATGGGGAATCTCTGTGACAGAAATCTATCCCTCCAGCATGTTCTATTTATTGTTATGGAGAGGTTTAGCTCACTAGAGCACGTGGCTCGCAGTGTCTTGAATTTCTTTAGGTGGAGCATGTTCATCAAATCTGAGTTGGACATGGCTTTGTAAGTCAGGCAGAGATCACCTCTGAGTAAGCGATATGCCACTGAGTACAGCCGAAGTTTTTTTTCAGTCGGGCTGCATAGGACATATGTTTGAGGTGAGTAATCCAATTGGTGAGGTACTTTTTTGGTCTTTCCAGCTGTTGGAAGTGTCTTGTTAGGTACATCCCAAATAGGGCATTGTACTTTATGATGGGTCTAATAAGTGATGAGTAGAGGGGCACTATAACCTCTTTATTTCTAGATGCAAACCCTTTAGTAATTAGATGGGCCACATAGAAGGTTTTCCTAACTACTTTGGCAATATGATTGTCAAAGGAGAGATTGCTATCTACCTGGGTCCCCAGATCTCTTATTACCTCTTCTGTATTAAGGGGGCTGCCACCTATGTGGTAATTCGTGGGTATTTGTTTTTCCCAAACGGGATGACTATGCATTTTTTGGCATTTAGCTTGAGGCCATGACTTTGACACCAGGTGTCCATCTCAGTAAGGCTCTTTTGGAGGATGTTCATGTCAGCAGGAGAGTCAATTATGGATCCCAGTTTACAGATATAAGCGAACTTGGTTAGCCATAGTCCTACTGGGTTTGCCTGTACTTCTGAGAAGTATATGCCGAACAGTAGGGGTCCCAGGACCGAGCCTTGTGGGACACCACTTGTGACTGGTTTAGAGTCGGACCTGGAGCCCGCTATTCTTACAGTGTGAGTTCTGTCTGTAAGCCAGTTGGCAACCCATCTTGAGACATAGGGATTTATGTTCAGGCTGGTTAGTTTTTCTGTAATACCTGACTGGGGAATGGTGTCGAAAGCCTTGGCGAGGTCAAGGTAGGCTGTGTGAACCACCTTTCCCTCGTCTATGGCCTTGGTGACTGTCTCAAAGAAGTCAACCAGGTTTAGTAGGCATGATCTGCCCTTAACAAAGCCGAACTGGATCAGGTCAAGTGTTTGGAGGTTCCCAATGTCTTTGTTAATGAGTTCCATGATGATTCGCTCCATAGCCTTGCAGACCAGGCTAGTCAGGCTTATGGGTCGATAGTTACCAGGGTCAGTTGTGGCCCCTCCTTTGTGGAGAGGAATAACCGTTGCTGTGCGCCATTCTGTGGGCACATAGCCTGTGGAGAGGCTGAGGTTGAACAGCGTGTTTAGGTGGGGGGTTAGTCCGTTCTGTAGTTTGTGCAAGACGCAGCCTCGGACACTATCTGGTCCCATTGACGCTGTGTTTTTGGTTTTTGAAAGGGCTGTTTTCACCTGTGTGTCTGTGATTTTTGGGACACTACAATTTTCTGGTATTGTTGTGGGCCCTTTTGGAGGTGAGAGGGGGGTGAAGTTTGCACTAAATCTATCTGCCAGGATGTTAGCAACATCAGTAGGTTCAGTATATTTTGTGCTATTTTGCACTAGTTCAGTGCATATCTTTGAGTTGCCACTTAGATTCTTAACATAGCTAAAGAAGGCTTTGTGGTTATCTTTTGAATCCTTGGCTATTTTTCTTTCAAAGTTAGCCTTGGTTGATTTCATGAGAGACCTTAGTTTCTTACTGATACTGATCAGGGATGTCTTTCCTTCTTGGGATTTGCTTTTTTTTCTGAACTAGTTTCCTCCTTCTATTGTATAGCCTGTTTATTGCAGGGGTCCACCAAACTGGTTTCCTTCTCTTAGAGGAGTGAGTCTTGGTTTTGCTAGGGATAGCACAATCCATGCATCCTTGTAGGTGCTCATAGAATGCATTTGTAAAGGTTTCTGCATCTTGGGCAGCGTTATCCTTTAGCATGAGGGCTGTGAAACTTACCACCTCTGTCTTAAGAAGGTGAAGTTTGCTTTAGAAAAGTTTTTTCCTGTGGTTTCCTTAGTTGGGGGTGGTGGTGGGGTGTGGACATCCAGAGTGATTAGTTTATGGTCTGATCTAACCAGTGACAGGTTGACCTGCGGTGTGGAACACCTGTCGCCCATGTTGGTGATGACCAGGTCCAATATGTTTTCACCTCTGGTAGGAGAGTTTACCAGCTGATCCAGGGTGTTTCAGTTGATGAATTCCAGGAAGCGCTGGGCCTGGGAATTTGTACTCGAGTAGTTTTCCCAGTGAATAGTAGGGTAATTTAAATCACCCAATATCAGGGTGTTCGGTAGGACCTTCATGTTTTCCAGTGTCTCCAGAAAGGTGGAGTGTTGGTTCTGGGTCATGGAGGGTGATCTGTAGCAGGCCACAATTTGCATTGCAGATTTGCCTGATGTTAGTTGCACATGGATGATCTCAAAGGTATCATGCTGCGCCACTAACCTAGAGGTGTAGGTATCCTTGATGAATATGGGTACACCCCCTCCTTTTGTGTTTCGGTCCGTGTTTTGTGACCGAAACGTGTGGTATGAGTTGTAGCCCGGTAGTGCTGGGGTGCTCTCTGGAGCCTTGGACCAGGTTTCAGTTACTGCACAGATGTCGACGTTCTCCATACTGAGGAGTGCTTCGAGTGCATGCATTTTGAGATTTAAACTCCTGGCGTTGAGTAGCATAACCCTCAGTTTTTGTTAATTGTGCTGTTTACGGAGGTGGGTTTGACTTTTGAGCCTTGCCTAAAAAAGGCACTATGGGGGCAGCCAAGAACCTTGGCCAGTATTCGAAAGCCTAGGGGTGACAGGTGCAAGCCGTCTCTTGCGAAGCAATGCGGCTTGTCAAGCATGTCGTCCCAGGCTGACAGACACTGAATCCCCTTTGAATGACACCAGAAGCTTAACCAATTGTTGAAATTGATCATTTTTTCTTTATACTGAGATGAGGGCAGGATGCTACTCAGGGTCAAGGTCATACCAGCCTGGGCTACATGATCAGAGAGCTCTTCCATGTCTCTTTTCATGTAGTCCAGGGAAGTACATCTCAGGTCATTCACACAAACATGAACAATGAGAGAGTCATATTTGTACTTGTTCTGGAGTGACCTGAGTGCATGTGTTATGTGGCGGGTTCTGGCTCCCGACAGGCAGCTAACAGTAACCTTCTGCTTGTCCAGCCTAGTGAGTGGGATGTCAATGTGCCTGACTAAAGAGTCACCTATTACTAGCGTGTTAGGTATGTTATTTCGCCTTAAGGGCTGTGATTGTGCGGCACACTGATTTTGTGTTTTATGTGTTGTCTGGTTTGTGACAGGTTGTGCAGGTTGTTTGGATGTCTGCTTTGGAGGTCTCTGATGCTTTTGCAGGTTTTTTTTAGAGCCACTGAGTATGATTTTGAGTATTTATGTGTATTTTTTTACCAGTGCTGTTTTAGTAGGTCTCTGTGTGGCTGGAGTTGTGGTGCAAGTGTTAACTTTCTCCTCTTGACTGTCTGTTCCAGTCTTTGGGTGGAGACAGCTTAGCTTCCAGTTTGGCTGTATAATTGCATCTCTCACATATGTTAGTGTTTTGTGGTAGGAGGAAAGGGTTGTCTGTGTACATGAAGCAGTTGTAACATTGCCTCAGGATACCCAGATTCAACAGCTGGACTGGAGAGTCCACCTGAAGTTGCCCTTTGGTCATGCCTGAATAGTAGGGTGAGCTGCTTAGTCGCTTGGTTGTTGAGGGGTGAATAAAGAGCCTTGCCCTGCTGGGTAATCAGTGTCAGGGTATATTAGTGCTTGCTATTAGGTCTGCGCAAATGCTGGGCTGTAAGATGCTTTTTGAGTGCTTTGGTTGAGGGTTAGACTAGTTTCAAGGGAAAATCTGAAGAGGAGACTTAGTGGAGCCGGGAATAATTTAACCGTAGCTAACTGGCACTGCACGTGGCGCAAAACCGTGCAAGTGCAGTTTTTATAGTAGGGAAATGAAAGAGATAGAAATTAGCCCAAAATGACCAATAAACTACTAGCTTCTGGGCTGGAACCACTCCTCCAGGGACAGATAGGTTGCTCAAAGCTCCTCTCTCTCACAGGTGAACAGAGAAACTTCCTTCTATCCAAGTAAGGTATGGGCAACTCAGAAACTAGTATCACAGCCCTGAATTCAGCACTAGCCTGAAAACTGGACTATACTAGCTTAGAAAGTCGGGAAACAAGGAATTTATTATTTTTTTTTTTTTTTTTAAAAGATAAGGTAAAAACAGTAAAAAATACACTTAAAACAGCTTTAAACTACTACAAGCGATAAGAAAAGGCTATCACACTTTAATGTGTAGCCTACAGCAGTTAAACTAATTATTTAAACAAAAAACAACTTTTTAAAAGTGCAGGCAGTCAAATAAGTACATTATGTGAAAAAAACAAGCTTTTAAATCACAATAAATGCTGGAAAATTGGTGTTTAGGTGGAAAACAGTTGAGTACAGCAAGAAAGTACAGAAAACTGATACTTAATCACTCCAAAGTCTCTCCTCTAAGCTAGAAGGCTTGTATCAGTTTAAGGCTTTCTAGTGGTACCCAGTAGATTAGTTACAGGAAAGATGGGAAACAAGCGCAGATGTGGTCTTTTAAACCAGAAGGTTGAAAGAGATGGACAAACTGTCCAAATCGTCAATAAACTACAATTTCTGGGACAGGAACCTCTCCTCTGGTGATAGACAGGCTACCTAGTGCTTACCACTCCCACTGATAAGCTAGAAGGCTTTCCTCCAACACAGAAAGGCTTATGGGGCTCAGAAGCTTACCAACAGTCCTGGATACAGCAACTCTGTATATGGACTAGGCTAGTTACAGGAAAGTTGGGAAACAAGCGCAAGTGTGGCTTTTAAACCAGAATGTTGAAAGAGATGGAAAAAAACTGCCCAAACTGCCAATAGCTACAATTTCTGGGCCAGGAACCACTCCTGTTGTGGTAGATAGGCTACCTAATGCTTACCACTCCCACTGATAAGCTAGAAGGCTTCCCTCCAACACAGAAAGGCTTGGGGGGCTCAGAAGCTTGCAAAGAGTCCTAGATACAGCAAATCTGTACCTAGACTAGACTAGTTACAGGAAAGGCGGGGAACAAGTACAAACATAGGCTTTTAAGTCAGCAAGTTGAAAGAGATGGAAAACTGCCCAAACGGCCAAATAAACTACAATTTCTGGGCCAAAACCCACTCTTCCCGTTGAGGATAGGCTACCTAGTGCTTACCACTCCCACTGATATGCTAGAAGGCTTCCCTCCAGCACAGAAAGGCTTGGGAGGCTCAGAAGCTTACTAACAATCCTGGATACAGCAACTCTGTAACCGGACTAGGCTAGTTATAGGAAAGGTGGGAAACAGGCACAAGTGTGGATTTCAAACCAGAAAGTTGAAAGAGATGGAAAAAAAAACTGCTCAAACAGCCAATAGCTACAATTTCTGGGCCACGGACCACTCCTCTTGTGGTAGATAGGCTACCTGATGCTTACCACTCCCACTGATAAGCTAGAAGGCTTCCCTCCAACATGGAAAGGCTTGGGGGGCTCAGAAGCTTACAAATAGTCCTGGATACAGCAAATCTGTACCTGGACTAGAGTAGTAACAGGAAAGGCAGGATACAACTGCAAACACAGACTTTTAAATCAGAAGGTTGGAAGAGATGGAAAAGCTTCCCAAATGGCCAATAAACTATAATTTCTGGGCCAGAAACCACTCCTCCTGTGGTAGATAGGTTACCTAGTGCTTACCACTCCCACTGATAAGCTAGAAGGCTTCTCTCCAACACAGAAGGGTTTGGGGGGCTCAGAAGCTTACCAACAATCCTGGATACAGCAAATCTGCACCTGGACTACACTAGTTATAGGAAAGGAGGGGACCAAATGCAAAACATTGCCTAAAGAAACTAACATAATGAGATATAAACATTTTCTATTTGCTATCATAATATAGTCCATCAGAATTCATGTGACATTGAATTGAAGGTATCATGACAAGGCAAAAGATAAATTGTGTAATAAAAGCAAAAACAAGAATATCAATTTAGCTGTGAAATAAAATGTTAACCAGTTCAAACTAGCTAAATCAGGCTCTATTACAGAAAGGGGTTAAGTATTTTCTTTGTAGCAGTGGTATTTAGACAGTAGATATTTGGTCATATAAATAGCGTTTTAGTGCTGTTTTGTGAAACAATTCCAGCAATCCTTCTATGCTGAACACTGAAAATGTGTCCAGCTAAAGCACCTTCCTTGTCTCCCTTATCCTGTATGTTTGCTATGTTCTTGAAATCGTATGATCGTGTGTGGATATATAATATGATTTAGGTGTATGTAGTGTTAAGCATTTGTTAGAGCTGTATACTGTCTGTAACATAGGAGCTGCATTGTTCTGTGATGTTTCATTCTTTTGAGATATATTTTTCTGATTTTATAAAATGGCATTGTTGGGAGAGGTAGCATGGCTATGCCTACATACCAACAGACATTTTACTGAATGCTGCTAAACTGAGGGAAACTCACTGAATTAACTTTCAGAGAAAGTGTAGCTTTATATTTTCTCCACTTTTGTGCAACCTCTGACTAGGTATATATATACATTTGGGGGTATGAGGTTGTCCTCTGGTACGGATGGTACAAGGTAGTTTGATCCCCTATACAAAATCTTTCTTCTGATATGATTTCAATTTTTTTTTTTTTTTGGCTGGGGGATATATTGTTTTTGGTTGTCAGTGGATTGACATTATCCCATTGGATAGCCCACAGAGGAATCCTCACAATTCAGGGAGTGCTTCTCCTGATGAACAACATTTTGCAGTCCAGTTTATGATGGCCATTCCTGCTACAAAATGATTTTGGCTTCACTTCTGGTTAATGTTCATTTTGTATATCACCCAGTATGCCACTAGCCTGGGGACCCTGTCAAAATTAGATATTGTATTTTATAGTTTTTTTCTGTCGGTTGATGAGACTTCATATCAACGTACATTAAATGACCAAGGGTTATTTGACTGTACTGCTTGCAGGCCATGTCTTGACAAATTTAATGCATTACACATTTGCATCCTAATGCTGTATTTCTTCATTTTAACCATATTATAGAGCCTATCACTGCTACAGGGATTGAGAAGAGTGATTATGTCAAATTCTATTCAATAGTAAATGTCTGATTATCACAGAGTTCTGAGAGCATATTTGCTTCACTGATTATACTGTTTTCTTTCAGAAACCGCAATAAGATTTTTATGATACTTAAGTCTTGGAAACAGTATATATTAGGAACATATACCTGAATGAAATATTGCTTATTGCCTAGCTCTAACTTTAATGCATAATACAATACATAATCCATTTTGGCTATTGTAATTTTCTTTGGATGCAATTTATTTTAATGTTTAGTTTTCCTTTTCATGGTTTATTGAACATTCAAAACACATTATGCTAAAATATTGGAGTAATGCCTGTCTTTAACATATTTTGAAATTACAGAAAACCTCTGTTCAGTCTTGAAAATAAATTTTCTCATGGTGAAGAGACAAGATCATCCTGAAATTCGTCCATATTTCCTCTTTCCTCTGGAGTGCCTTTCTTCTTAGTCAGTGTTAAAGACATTATGACTGTATCTTTCCCACAGGCTTGCCAATTTTATTCCATGGCAACATGATCTATAGTCCCATAATGTGTCAAACTGTGATCTATATTCATTGAATCATTCACGTAAATAAGAACGGAGACATAAGAGAATGGCTGACACGTTATGCAGCAAAATCATTCTTTCTCTTGTTTTTTGTTCCTAGTAGGTATAATGTGAGTTGAATGAATATTAATATTAATTAATGTTGAATAAATGTTAAATAATCATTCATTTCTTGATTTGATAACTAGGTGGATAGATTGACCTGACATGGGCTGTTTTTTTTTTTTTTGGTTGTGACCCAGGCCATCTTTGAAAGAAAACAGAAGTTACAGTAGTTTGATAAGTATAATAGTTTTCACAGCAGAAGAGAGACAGTTCATGTTTTATTAGTATCTTACAGACAGATAGTAACAGTTAACAGAGTGTAGCAACCAGGGTAATAGTTTAAGCAGCAGAATAAAGAGGTTGAAGGATCAGTATTACAACAGGACATTTTACAGCAAGTGGCAAATGCATCAGTTTTACAGCAGGACAGAATATCTTTGTGAGTAAAACATTGCTATAGAGCAGAGCAGACTATCTTGCTGTTTTGCAGTGACAAACATGTCAGCAAAGCCAGACAGCAAATGAGCTTAAACAGCCAAGTATACAAACTCTTAAGAAGTTTCCATCTATGCTTAGTTTTTGCAGTCAAGTTATTCTTGGCTGCATTTAGTAGGCAGCAAAGGAGCTACATCATCAGAAAATTATCTCATGCCTATCTATAACGAACATCTATCTGCATAGTCAACCTCAGGTTCACATGGTCTTAGAGAGACAGTGTAAAGAAGGACACAAAAAATGTTATGTCTTCACCAGAAGTCTTATTAGGAAAGATTTTTAGTGTCTGAAGAAATGAGAGAGATCATAATGTGATAGAAACATTTAATTGCCTCAATATGCTCTAGAGTCTGTTTGGGTACACACTTTCAAAACCGGACACACGTGAATAGAATTTAAGTCTACAAGTTAGGAGGCTCAAGGGAGATATGAGGGAGTATTGTTTTTCACAAAGGTTGGTGGATGATTCATATAGCCTTCCTGAAGAGGTAGTAGCATCAAAAGACAATAATGTACTTCATAAAACTCAGTGCATCTAATTTACTTTTGAAGGATGTGCAACTTATCCACAATGTGGGGAAATGAGAAAATTAGATGGAGCCAATGATTCTTCTCAAAGAAGTTTTAATGAAGTGTTTTAGGCATAAAAATCCAATGGGCTACTTTTTTGCATACATTTTGATTTAATCTTGGACCTTTCATGCCTCCTATGGAAGATTATGGGAAAAGACAGCCTGAAAGTAGAAGCCACAATAAACAAGGGCAACCTGAAACTAGATGGCACAACAGACAAAGGCAAGAAGCTTTTATGATTTTAGCCAACTTGGGATCTGAGTGGACACCTCTCTTTCTTTTAATCAGATAACCTACAGGTGGAATTGAACTTAGCTTTAGTTCTCCGAAGTTCAACCTGCCGACTGTTGGTGTTCCTCCATAAAAAATCACAGTAGGAGAGTTCTGCTGGGAGATTTTCCACATATTTTGAGTTGGTGTGACCGTGCAGTTGGACTATATAAGTAAGTTCACCTACTTAAAAGGTACCACCAATTTACTGGATTTTACTTACAATATTAATTATGAGGAATTAATTTACTTAGATGTTTCTTTTTCTAAGAGGAATGGTAATTTTTCTTCTAAGGTACATAGAAAAAGTACCTTTTCAAACTCTTATCTTCATTATACTAGTGGACATCCATTTTTACAAAAGAGAAACCTTATAAAAGGTCAATTGGCAAGGATTAGTCGTATGACGTCCATTGATAAGGATTTCAAGACAGAATGTTGTTTTCTTGGGGACAGTCACCTCAGAAGTTTCTGAAGGTAGAAACAACAGATTTGCCCCAATACATGGAAAGGACCAACCAATGTTCATCCCCTTGGAGACTTCAAACAATACAGATTTTCCCATGGATTGGGATGATGCTTATGCCATGGATTTCACAGGTGATACAGGGATTATCAGGTGTGTCATTAACAAAGAATGGGAAAGATTGAAGGAATTCTCAGATCTGGACAGTTTATTTAAACAACCTTTACAATTTACTTATAGGAAAGATAGAAATATTAAGAATTTATTCGAGTTTGGGTGTGGGTATGTTTCACAACGCAATCTTAGGAAGGTAGGTACTTTTAAATGTGGTTCATGTTCTCAGTGCCCCTACATACATAATGGATCTTCTACAGAAATTGGTAGTAGGGACCAAAACATCAAGAGTAACTGCTTTTCAAATTGTAATACTAGCGGTTTGGTCTACATGGCCCTATGCAAGCAATGTAATTCATTCTGTGTAGGCAAGACGGAAAGAAAATTAAAGATGAGAATTTATGAGCATCTTTATGAAATCAGGAAAGAAAATATAAACAATGCTCTTTTCCAACATAAAGAAGTGTGTCCACAAGCATCATTTTCATTTTTTGTATTGGAAGTTGTACCTAAAGAAATTAGAGGGGGCATGTGGGAGGCCAAACTTGAATATCGAAAGCTTTATTGGCAGATTGTATTGGATGCCACAAGAAATCCAGGCCTGAATGACATGCTCTCTATTCTTCCAGTTCTTAAATTAAGAGCTGCCAAACTTTACTTTGCCATATGGTCATTTAAATGGTAGTAAAACATATTTTAATCTACTGGCATTTATTCAACTATTTATTTATTTGTATTAAATTGTTTTAACCAAGTAAACATCAAAATCAAATACACAAATTGTAGTTCCATTATAGCAACTAATTTTTTAGTATTCATACTATTTATTATGGTCGAGTGGCCTTGAAAGACATGCGTGAATGGGCGTGCCTTCGCTGAAGGCTGGGCGTCGGGCTGGCAACTCGGCACCATAAAAAGTCTACTGCCAATCCTTAGCGGACCGGAGTTCCGCTGTGGCGACCCCTAACCGGGAAAAGCCGAAAAGACAAACAAAAACTATTTAATATTTTTTCATATATATGTGATTTGCTATATGGCCACTAGATGGTAGCAAAACTTTTAGTTATGTACTCACCATAACTTCAGATGTTTGGGATCCATCTCGCCTACATTCTGACTGATGGGTTCGGAGCCGATCCCTCGGCTCCGAATCGGCACGCTTATGCCAAAGAGCGAAGTCTCTTATTGGCTGAGCTTACTATATCCCAGGATGCACCACTACCAGTCCCCCAGATCTAGTTTGTCCGCATACATGCACACATGCACGCACTGCTTATATAACATCGTCAGATGAAACAAGATAAAAACAGTAGAACTCAAAACCGTTCAATCTCTTCTGATCTCCAAGGCCGGGGGAAGGAGGGTGGGTATTAGGAATGTAGGCGAGATGGATCCCAAACATCTGAAGTTATGGTGAGTACATAACTAAAAGATGTTATGTGATCCTATCTCGCCTACATTCTGACTGATGGGACAGCGTCCCTAGCACCTGAATCCTGGGTGGCTCACTGGAAAACACTCCTGAGTACCGTGGAACCAAATGATGCTCGCCCTTTAGATGCCACATCCAATTTATAGTGGGAAATGAAAATGTGCGGGTTGGACCAAGTAGCCGCAGCACAAATCTCAGAAATAGCGAGCTTGGAATGAAAGGCGATAGAAGTAGCCATAGCTCTGGTAGAGTGAGCTTTGATAGATGTTGTAAGTTGCTTATTTGAAGAGGAATAAGCCTGAGTTATACAATCTCTAATCCATTTGGAGATAGTAGCTTTTGTGATGGTTTTACCCAATTTATTATCTGAAAAGGACACAAACAACTGGTCTGATTTACGAATTTGCTGAGTCCTGTCTAGATAGAAGCGAATTGCCTGTGAACATCCAATTTATGGAGAGTGTACTCTGCTTCATTGGAGAATTTTGGAAAGAAAACTGGTAGCTCTAGAGATTGTTGGAGACAGAGATTAGAACAAACCTTTGGGACAAAAGATGGGTTAGGCCTAAGTGATACTCTATCCTTGTGAAAAATCAAGTACGGTGGTTTGATAGATAGGGCTTGAAGCTCTGAAACCCTTCTTGCAGAGGTAATTGCAACTAAGAAGGCAGTTTTCCAAGACAGATATTTTAACTCACATGTAGCAGCCGGTTCGAAAGGGGAAGATGTTAAGGCACGAAGCACCAAATCAAGATCCCACGGAGGCGCAGGATGAAAAACTGGGGGTCTTAACAGCCCCGCACCTTTAATGAAAGTTTTGCATAATCTGCTGCTCATCAATGGTGGATCCATGAATTCGGGAAATTTAGAGATAGCTGCAAGTTGGACTTTAATAGTAGAGACTGAAGATCCTTGATTAAACAAGGATGCTAAAAATTTCAAAACCTCTGGAATCGGGGCAGTGATACGGTCTAAGCCCCTGAGTTCAGCCCAGATAGCAAACCTCTTCCACTTACTGAGGTACAATTTCTTAGTGGTGGGTTTGTGGGCCGAAGATAAAATGTGAATAACTTCCGGGTCTAAGGTGTGATTTCTGACTAAAGTCGGAAGTGGAGGAGCCAAGCTGTCAACTTCAACGTGCGAAGGGACTGGTGTTGTCGTCCCGACTGATGAATTAGCAGATCCGGGGTTAGATCCAAAACCCAAGGATCGTCCACCGCATGTTTCTTCAGGTAGGGGAACCATACCTGACGAGGCCAGTACGGAGCAATTAGTATCATTGTGGACCCCAATTGAGAAGCTTTCTGAATGACTTTGGGGAGAAGTGGAACCAGAGGAAAAGCATAAAGTAGCCCTGTTGGCCAAGGTTGTGCTAGAGCATCCATAGCTGCCTCCCCCTGATGTGGAGTCAAGGAGAAGAACCTTTTGCACTTTGTGTTTTGTGGTGTTGCAAACAGGTCGCAGCACGGCGTCCCTCTTCTTCTGAAAACCTGAGCTGCTACTGTTTCGTTCAGGGACCACTCGTGAGGAGAGAGAATTGTCCTGCTTAATCTGTCTGCCAATATATTGGATTTCCCTGGAATGTGGGTCGCTACCAAGAAGTGGTTGGTAGCTACAGCCCATTCCCACACCCTCATGGCCTCTCTGCAAAGGGGGTAAGATCTGGTCCCTCCTTGTTTGTTTAGATACCAGACCACCGACATGTTGTCTGTGTGGATAGCGATAATGCCTTGAGGGAGAAACTTGTGGAGAGCCTGTAGGGACAGAAGTACAGCCCTCATCTCCAACACATTGATGTGGAGAAAGGTTTCGTCTGGAAGCCAGGAACCCTGAACTAACCTGCCCAGACAATGCCCCCCCACCCTGTCTGGGAGGCATCCGTCGTCAGGGTGGCCACCGGAGGGGGGATAACAAAAGGTCTTCCCTGATTCAGATTGGATGGGTGAAGCTACCAGCGGAGGTCCCATTTGCACGTTTCTGTAATCATAATGGGGTGATTGAGGGGAAGATTCTGAAAGGACCATTGAGTCGATAATAGCCACTGAAGAATCCTCATGTGCAATCTTGCCAGAGGAACTAGGAGAACCGTGGCAGACATTGAACCTAAAAGTTGCAGGACCATCCTGGCTGGGGCTTTGGATCTTGAAAGCAGGGCTTGAACTTGACCTTGTAAAGTTAGAATCCTTTCGGTAGGAAGAAAGACGCGCATCAATTTTGAGTCTATCTCTGTTCCTATGAACCTTATGCGCTGAGAGGGCAGCAAGACAGACTTTGACCAATTGAATGTAATTCCCAGGGTAGCACCCAGGGAAAGGTGGCTTTGAGGTTGTCCATTAGTAGATGCCTGGTGGTGGCAGTCAGGAGCCAGTCGTCCAGATAGGGAAACACTTGGAATCCAAGACTCCTCAGGTGAGCAGTCACTACTGCCAAACACTTGGTGAACACCCTGGGGGCTGTGGTGAGACCAAAGGGCAGTGCACAAAATTGGAAATGACTGTCTCCCAGGCTGAAGCGCAGATACTTCCTGGACGCCCGATGTATCGGTATGTGATAATAGGCGTCCTTGAGATCTATGGAGCACATCCAAACATCCTTCTCCAACAATGGGAGAATGGATTGTAACGTGACCATTCGGAATTTGGATTTCGTGACGGATTGGTTTAGTCTGCTGAGATCCAATATTGGTCTCAGGTCCCCTGTCTTTTGGCACTAAAAGAACCTTGAGTAATTTCGGATCCGATCTGGTCTGTGGGGACCGTTGGATGACTCCTTTTTCTAGCAGCTTTAATGCTTCTGCGGCTGCAATTTCCCTTTGACTGGGTGGTGGGTCCGGGATTTTTTTGGACGGTGAGGGTGAGTGTGTGAAGGGAATGGTGTAACCTCCGGCAATAATCCGAAGCACCCATCTGTCCTGAGTGATAGACTCCCAGGCTTTTAGGTGCTTGGCAAAACGGCACCCGACTGGCTCCGGAGCAGCACAGCCGGGCAATCCCTCATGAAGTGTGGGAGGCTGAAGAGCCACGAAAGGACTCGCGGTCTCCAGAATTGTGGGGCCCTCTGCCGCCTCTGGGACGGCGTCTCCCAGAAAAATTTCCCCGTACTCTGCCTCTGGAAGGGGAATCTTCCTGCTGTTGAGGAAAAAACTTACGTGATTTACGGAACCACATCTTCCCTCCTCCTTTAGCCTTGGTATAAGGCCGAAAGGGAGTGGAATAACGTGCACCTACGGCAGATAAAGTTTTTCCCTCTTGCTCACAGCGGGTAAGAGTGTCTTTAACCTTAGGTCCAAACAAAGAGGACCCATCAAAGGGAACGTCGGCGAAGGAAGACTTGAAGGCCTCCGCAAAATGACACAAACGGAGCCAGGCTTGTCTCCGTAGAGCCACGCCTGTGCCTGCCGCTCTACCCGCCCCTTCGGCCGCATATGAAATGAGCCTCATGGACGAGTTAGAAATTGAAGTAAGGATAGCCAACTAACCGACTTATCGGTTAGATAAGCTAACCGACTGGGCTAGCTGCTCAGGTAGGTTACCCGAGAGGGAATCTGACAGCTCCTTGACCAGATCCCTCTGTAGCCTGGTAAAATGTGCCAAATAATTCAGAGACCTTAAAGTAAAGGCCGCTGAAGTCAGGGTGCGCTTCCCGTACCGGTCCATGCTCCTAGATTCCTTATCAGGAGGATGGACGGACGTTGAAGCCTCTGCCACGTCCTGTTGTGTAGCAGATGCCACCACCATGGCATCTACAGCCACGCCTTTAGTCAGGAACTCCTTCTCGTGTGGGGCAGACAAAAATTTGTTAGGATGAGAAGGCACTGGTTCCACGGTATCTGGATGTTCCCACGCCCTCCGACAAACCAAATCCAGGAGCTCGTCGAAGGGCGGAGACACCCAGGAGGCGGAGAGCTGAGCCCCAAAGGCCTTGAGAAGCACTGACTCATCAGCAGAGGGGGGTTTGGACATCCAGCCGCCTCGTTGTTTGAGGATCTCTAAAATGTCTGCAAATGAGACATCATCCGAGGACGACTTTGGGGACCCCTCCGCATCATCAAGATCAGTGTCCGATGTAAGAGACTTGGGGGAGTCCACGTGCTTCCTCTTGCACAATCTCTTCCTTGGGGGCTCCTCTGAAGACAACTCCGAAGAACCCTCAGGAGGAGGGGAACCCCCAGAGGGGGTAACCTCAGGCCCCGGGGCTCCGCTGCCTAAGGACAGGGGAACTGCCAAAGACCCAGTCTCCACGCCCAGGGAAGGTGCCGGTAAAGCCGGAGAGATGGCCGAAGAAGACTTGGCCAAGGCACTCCTCATAGCTCTGAAAGCCGGACCCCCAGAATCCTGGGAGTGTCCGGTCCCCGGAGCCATGATAGCAGACGGAAGTCCCGCAGCCGAAGCACCGAGAGGGAGGCTCGGAACCGACAACATAGGTCCCGAAACGTCACCCCCGGGTCCAGCCGAAGAAGTCCGTGTGCCAAACTCGGACCCGAAGGCCGGGGTTGGAGTAAGGGTCGGAGCCGACCCTAAGACCTCCACCGGCTCCAACAGCACCTGCTCCGACAGAGCCGAAGCGGTCGGAGGAGGAATGGCAATGACATGGGCATGGGCTGTTGGCTCCGAAGCCAACTGGGTCAGAGCCGAAACAAATTTTTGAAAGACTGGGGACTGGAACAGTCTTTGGAGCACCCTGTCTATGTCCGAATCTGACATCCTCGATGACCTAGAGGATACTGAACGGGTTCGAGATGGCCTCTCCAACGGCCCCAAGGGGCTAGGGGACCAGCTCCGAGGCGACTCGATGACTATTGGCGCCGAAGGAATACCCAAACTAGCTTCCATCGGTGCCGAGGAGGACTTAGGCGCCGAGGAGGAAGTGTCTGAGCGGACAACCTTCATCGGCTCCGAGACCAGTGGAGCCGACGAAGGTGACCCGCCTCTTGATGCCCCAGCCATCGGCTCCGAAGCCAGAGGAGTCGAGACTGGTGGCATCGAGGCAGACCGTTCCGCCCTCGGCTCCAAAGTCCTTGGAGCCGAAGGAGAAGCCTGCCTATGTCTTTTGGCGGACGGATCCGACGGACTGGTCGGAGCCGACGCCCTTTTCTTTTTAGCAGGAGAAGGAGAGGATGCTAAAGCTTCTTCAAAGGAGGGTTTTATAAGACCTTTTAATATAAGCTTATTTTTCCTCTCTTGGAGGACCCTCGAGGAAAAAGCGTGACACACGCTGCAGGACTCCTGCAAATGTTTTGCACCCAAACAATAAACACAGAGAGAGTGGTCATCTGTTATAGACATTTTAAAGTTGCACTTGGTGCACTTTTTAAAGCCTGAAGGCCTAGGAACCTGAGACATTCCGGTAAATTATTCAGTGAACTAGCCAAACACTGTAACTATGACAGAAAAAAAGAAATTTTCTCTGCTTTGTCCTTCTTTTTAAAGAAAGAGAAACTATCACCAGTATAAAGGATCCGAGATCCCTAATAGAACAGAAGTCACCTAACAACCAAAAAGACCGGGAAAGGCCTTTCCACACAAGAGGTACTTCTAGTCAAACAACACTCACAACACAAGAATTTACCAAGTAAATTTCTCCAAACGCACTCAAAACACAAGATAGCTGTTAAAACAGCTTTTAGTTGAAGTATAAAGAAATTCCTGACAGGAAGTTAGTGAAAATAATCACTACTTAGCTCAGCCAGCTCGAGACCACGTCTTCACTTGTTAGCGGCAAACGAGATCTGGGGGACTGGTAGTGGTGCATCCTGGGATATAGTAAGCTCAGCCAATAAGAGACTTCGCTCTTTGGCATAAGCGTGCCGAGTCGGAGCCGAGGGATCGGCTCCGAACCCATCAGTCAGAATGTAGGCGAGATAGGATCACATAACATCATTCATTAATCCACTGTTATTCATGTATTCATTTAATTATTTATTCAATTGTTTTAAAATGTTTTAATTAAGCATTCATTATAAATCAAGCATATAAACTAAGTTTTTCTTTATTATTATAATAATTTATTTGTTAATATTTATAATATTCATTAATTTATATACATGTGATTTTAAAGGACTGATTGATATTGAATATTTAATGTTTTTTTAAATCTTGTTATGTAATTTGATTGGTTTCAAATTAATTGCTTCTAGACAGAGATTGGTTCTAGAATTCCAGCTACATATATAAGCTTGTGTTGCTTAGCCAGGGGTATTTGCATCTGATGAAGTTTGCAAAAAAAACGTATTATCACTTGTTATAACGTTAATGTGTTTTGGCGTTTTTATCTACGTGTTACAAGTTTTTATTTTGGTTGTCGTGGCATAATAAATTGTACATCCTTATTTCGGACTTGGACCCTTATTTGGATCTCATCAGCGAACCTCTGACTGTGTTCTTCATTTCATTGTTCACTTACATTGCCGTATTTGGTTTATAAGTTCATGGGGTGTGAAGGGCTTGCCATCTGCAAAAAAAGATTAAGTGTTTTTTCAGTCACTTTTTTCAGCAAATGCAGTTTGGGGATTCCAATCCTTGGTGCATTTAGTTTAATTTACTCAGTGGAAGCCTTTTAACCATCATTTACTAAAAGATATCCCTGGATAACTGCATCTTTGCTACAGAATCTTCAGATTCTTATGCTGTGAGACCAGAGTAGCAAAAGATAAAGGTATCCAGAGTGTCCAACTAGTGCATTGCCTTCCTTTGGTTAATGCTGTCTTCTGCAAAAACAACCATGCCCAACAGGGACTCATAAGCAAAAGTATGTTGCTTCATGCTTCTGTGCACATGGACTGGATGTCACTACTGCACCTTAGAAAGGTCAGGGGAATAGTTATAAATGATCGTTGGACTTAACCATTAGGTTACAGGCGTTAAGATGGTTCCTTTTAAATTTCTGCTACCTCTGAGCCTGTTGTCTCAAGACTACAGAGTAATGCTGTCAATCAATAGCCTTTTCAGAAAGATAACTTCTGTAAAAATATCAAGAATCAGCCTGAAGCTCAGTGTCCATCCTTCCAAAGTCCTCAGCCCATATAACTGGGCATCATCCCTGTGCATATGACAATTATGTAATTTCTTGGGGAATTGTCCGAAGGTTTATTGGCAAGATTTAGGTAAAAAGCCAGGGTACAGCTGCCAGTTATACACTTTACCACATGGAGTCAACCTAGTAATTTGTTATAACCATGCTGTGACTGGCCCTTACTTAGTAGTTAGCTTATACTTTTATATTATAGAAAAAGGACATGTTTTCCTTCCATTCTTGCTACAGTGCTGCTTAAGATGCTGAAATACCTTCTCCTATGGTATTGCACTGCTAACCATCCTTTTGTCTGCGTGAATGCCCTTTACTGTAACAATATGTATCTTTTCTTGGCTAAATAAGATGGTAGTATGAATCAAATAATATGACCCATTTCAAGGCTGTCTATTTGACTGGCAACTTTTTTGCAGCTCTGTGCCAAATGCCTTGCTGAAATCTAAAAAGACTATATCTTTAGGTGATTTGTGGTATACTTTCTGGTTTGTGCAGTCAAAGAACCTTGTTGGGTCTGTTCCATCATCACAATATAACTGTTTAATCAGACATGACTTTCCCATTGCAAAGCCATGTTACCTCAGATCCATTACCCTACTGTTTTCTCTGTATGCACTAGGCTTCTCTTTTATCAGTGATGTCCTTGATTTTTCTTTTTTCTTTAGATGTGAAGGTGAATCACATCTGCAGGCTTACAGTGTTCAGAATTTCCTCAACTCATGAATTATTGAGGTTAGTTAGCAGAATTACCAGCTCTTCCTGAATTCTAAGAACTCTAGTATAAATTCCTTCAGGCCCCATTGCTGCCTCTTTATTTGTTTTCAAACATAGTTGTTGCTTTTGTAAAGGCAGTATTTCATGTATCCCTATACTTCATTCATTTCCCCTTTTGCTGGGATTTTAAGACCATCACAGAGAAATTGCTGCACTTTGGGAAAAGTGCATTCATCTGAAATTCATCCATCTACAACCCCTTTTTCCCATTTTTTTCACATGGGTCAGGGTGTCACTTCAACAGTGACAATCATCTAAAGCCAAGGTTTACACAGCCAGATGGCTAGCCCTGACACAGTAGTTCTTCACACCACAAACACTCTCACTCCTATGGCCAATTTTGTTTTCCAGTCTACCTACTGCATGTCTTTGGAATGTGGGAGGATACAAGAGCACTCAGAGAAAACCCACACGAACACAGAGAAGACATGCAGACTCTGCATGGAAGACATTCCAGGCAAGTATTGAACCAGGGAACCTCTTGCTGTAAGGTGACAACACTATCTGCTGTGCCACTGTGCTGCCTCTGAAATTCATAAACTTGTTTATCTTTGGGAGGTGAATTTTGTTTGGTAGGTAAACTGCTGTTGAACCATATTGTTTGGTGACTGTTTCTCAACTTCTTGCTAGTTTCCATACCTGAACTTTTCTTTTCGTCAGCATTTCAGAAACCATATCAGAACCAACTCTTACTTAAGCTGTGATACTAAATGAATGAGGCTAACTCCTTAAGTGGCATCAGAGGTTCCTGTATTCTTACAGGAATGTTACACACATGCACACATGCATATATATAGGTGCCACCTTTTTCCTTTCAAGATGGATAAGCTCTCACCAGCTTCCTAAATGAGGGCATGCAGCAGAAGAATTGCTAGTCATCTCCAGGTGGTCTGGCACACAGCCAAGGTTCTATCCTTTTATGCCACTAAGACAACTTGAGAGATAAGTTTTAAAAATTGTAAATTTTGTGCATTAGCATCAGGAGCGATTCTGTGTACATAACACCCCCCCACGCAAGTTCTCTTGTCATTTCCTGTCTCCAGATTGATCCACTTAAATTTCTTGGTTCCTTGTTCAATCATTTAAGGCTACACACTATACCTTCTCAGTCCATCTTTTGTTTTGCTTTTGATGTATCTCTGTAGAGTCACATTCTCTTATTATTTTCTGTTGCTTTAAGTCAAGCAGCAGCAGCAAATAAAAATTCCTACCACAGAGAACAATTTCAGAAAAATAGGAAACTGGTCTAATTTGGAGATGTTCCTAAAAGCTATTGCATAATACTTAAGCAATAACCGATAACGTGGTGTGGTATATTGAAGATTTACCTACGGCTGGTGTGGTTTAATCACGAGGGCGAAACCCGAGTGATTAAATAAAGCCAACCGTGAGTAAATTTCAATATAACACAACCACAGAGTCTGTTATTGCTATTATACAATGACATTATTTAAGAAAAAAAATACTTACTTTTCTTAAATAATGTCTTTGTATAACGGCGCATTACTGTTCTTCTGCCAGTGGTGGTATACTGCTTCCTTGTGTTGATGTACTGCGCATGCATATGGGACTTGCGCTCCTACTCATACCCAGTATATCAATGCTTTGAAACAGAAGCAACGAAGAAACTAAAGTCTCCGTTGCTCCATTTTTTTCTTTTTTTTATTTATTAAAAAAAAAGGTGTTGGACACTTTATACCAACGGGAAAATGGTTCGGGCAACCGGACCTTTTTCCATTGCTATATTGTGGGATTTACAACTGGCATGCTGGCCAATCAGCATGCACGATTTGGAATATTAATGGGGGGTCATTGTATAATATACTTTAATAAACTTGCTAGTGGCACATCATGTGAATACATATGATACTACCCCACCTCCTACATGATTCTTATGTTAAAAATGATGGCTACATAAGTCACAAAACAACTCTGAACTGCTCTGTGGATCCATTCAGATCTGTAACTGTATATTTACACAAACTTTAGCTTCAAGTGCAAGTCTTCTGAAGCTGATGCTTTTTGTCAAAAAGATGCTTCTAAGACAACTGTCTCATTTGGAATTTTGTTTTCAAATCTTTTAGAAACAACTCTCTAGATCTCTGTCATCACACCATAAGGTATTTTTGGCAGAGACGAATCTCTCATTGCCTGCGGTATAACTGTTAACCAGAAACAAAAATGAGACTGTTTCCATAATCTCACCGTTCATTTTCTTCATTCATTCCTTCAATGACTGTATAGTATTTTTCTGCCAAGTTGTTAGATGAAGCACTAAAGTAAAAGTTACATGAGAAATTCAGTGTCTCTTCATAAGACAAATTTGACACTAGAGAAAAAGATCCTTTGTCAGAAACTAGCATTCTGGAATGCTATTTATGAAAACATTTATAATTTTCCATCAGTTGCATAAATTGACATTTGGAACCATTCACATTTTAAATGAGCATTTATCAAAACTGTTTTTGTCTATTTGTTTGAAAAATGTTTCTAACCAACATGCAGTTTGTGGATTTTCAGGTTACTCCTAAGGATGTAAATCTGCTCTTCATAGACAATATGCAGTTTACTTAGCACACGCACACACACACACACACACACACACACACACACACACACACACACACACACACACACACACACACACACACACACACACAGACACACACACACACCTTTACTTTTCAGTCTCCATACTTTTTAAGGCAGCTTAACTACCCCAAGAAAAGTCTTTTTTCATAGGCCATACTGTAGTCAACATAATCTAAACCTGTCATCCCATGTGTCCATGTGGATCACTCTGGTATCAACCCATCAGAGGAGGAATCTGCCCCCACAGCCCACTAAATGGGGAGAATGAATCTGTACCTCATTCTAGAGCATGAGGAAACATAAGGTAGTCTTCCTCTGTAACTCCCATATAGAAAATGTTCTGCCCCAACAAGTTCATCAGGAGTGGGTAGGGGGGTTTATTTGAGTGCAGTGAGCTGGCTTTAGGCACCAGAGAACCCTGCAGTTGCTGGGGCTTCCCTGCTCCTGGGGCCCCCCCCCAAACACAGCAAGTTCTTATTCTGATATTTTATAACGTTTGTCAAACCAACAAAAGCTAATACAGCAGTCTTGTGTTCTTAATAAACCAGATGGGTAATACTATTACCATTCAAAGGACAAACATTTAAAAAATTAACAACTGAGCGTAATTCGAACTTCCTGGGTTGGTCCAACAATACTTCAGCAGACTGAAATAAGTTAAAAGTAGCGTTTGTTGTTGTAATAACGCTGTTTTTTATTAAAACAACAAACGCTACTTTTAACTTATTTCAGTCTGCTGAAGTATTGTTGGACCAACCCAGGAAGTTCGAAATACTATTACCATTGACATCTTTGAATTTTAAAGGAGATTAACTGTGTCAAGTAACAGGCTTCACAATTTCATAAAATTGTTTTACCACTGATATAGTGCCATTGACTAAGTTAATCCTGCTGGTGGACATTCTCAACACTAAAGCTATCATTGTAGCAGGCTTTAGGCTCCAGCATTACCAGTGGCTGCAGGGGACCCACTTAGCCATCCTTAACTGTGTTGGGGCCACACAAAAGCCACTGCTGGTTGTGGAAAAATGAGGAGAAAAAAATGTCTGATTACACTCTTTATCCGAAGCAGGGTTGTGATATGACCATGTTAAGCTAAAGCCAGTAATCTGTGAAAGAACATGAGTAAGTTAAGCGCGAGAGATCAACAGCCCAGAGTGGCCAATTTCAGTGCTTATCTTGAATTTTAAGAAAAGCTGATGGTTTCAATCTTCAGAGGTGGTTTTCTCTTTTAGGGAGTTTTATAAATATGGGCAGAACACTAGATACTATAACTCTCAACTTCTTTTGCACAAGAATTTTGAGCAAAAATAATAGCAAAATAAAGGCTCAGAATCAAGAACATTTTTAAAATTTTACTCTAGTTCCCCTAAAAAGTTAATAGAATAACCCATTTTACATCAACATGCCCTTTTTTAGACAATGAAATATAAAACACTGATATCTGAATCATACCTCTCAGCTGTACAGATTTTTGCAGAATGTCCAGATTTTTGTCTCATATTTTTGGTCTGTTTGTCATACAATTGTGGTTTTCTGACAAATCATTAGCGAAACATTGAAGGTTGAAATCAGAAAATTGACAGATATTTGAGTTTCAGACTTCATACCCTTCAAAAAATTCATGTTAATGGGAAACCTGTTATTCTATCAACTTTCTAAGAGCAACATTTAAAAAATGTTCATATTTTTGGGCCTCTGTTCCCCCATCATTTATAGCTTTGTACAGATTTCTTGCTCTAAGAATTTGAGAGGTATGGTCTGAATTTGGCTGTCTGTAATCCTAAATGATTTAATAGCAAATCAAACTTTTTTCAAGGGATGGAGCAAAATTTAGAAAGATGAATCGGGGATGGTCTGTGACATCAGGGACTGTGACAGGTATGAATTACTTCTCAATGAGGTAAATAAAAGTGACTTACCCCTGTTGTTGTTGTTGACTGCTAAACAACAGTCACTGATCTGGTATGGCAGTACCACTGTTGTACAATGTATTCCTATTTGTTGAAATGAGTACAAATTTTGTGTGTGTGTCTGTGTTGCATGTTGTTGTGTAAGAGTAACAAGCTGGCAATGATTTGACTTTCTCACACAAACATCAACAGCATTGCAATGACTTCTGGGGGGCATGTTTGCAGTTTAACAAGCTGGCCATATTTTCTTTCACTTACCCTCTCAAACATAGATCTTGTATGTGATAGGTGGCTATCTTTGGTGATTTGGCATAAAGAAGATCTGTGCAAAAGCACCTGCTCATTGCCAGTTTGGTGGAGTGAGTAACATTGCCATTTCAGTGTTTCACTCTGGTTGAATTCTTGGCTATGTGTTTTTCTATGTGGACTCTGCATGCCCTCCCAGTCTTTTTGTGTATATGTATCCATGAACTCTGGTTAACTCCACCACCTTAAAAACATGCAGCAGGTTAAATGGAATTCCTCCAGTTTCTGTGAAGGTGCAGTGTATGTGTTAAAAAAAATGTCAGATTTTTATCTGTGCATGTGCACACAAGAATGCCAAGCACATAAATGCAGTTGAGTAATTGCATTTCAGAAGTAAGGCATAAAATGCATCACAGAACATTCAGACATTTAGAGCTTCTAGGAGTCACAAATACCCCACACTGTATAAATTAATTCTGACATGGACTTACTGGTGACCTCTGACACAAACTGCACCCATTATAAAACCAGCCATTCTCAGAGGTGTACCAAAGGTTGCTGCTGGATGTGTGGGGTGTCAGAGATAGTGTGGTCATTACTGCTTTAATTTTAATCAGAATCAGACCTTAGACGTTTGTACAGGACATCATTATAGCTTGTGTTGGGGCTGAGGACAGTGTCATCATTGCTTTTTTTATTTTTCTCACAGACCTCAGAGGTGTACATAGGTGGTTACTATAGCTTATGTAGGGGCAATGTGCTGTTTAGAAGCAACAAAGTGGAATACATTACTGTAATCATAATTTTTTCACCTTCCTTATAACCACAGGTCAGGCACTTATACAGATGGCTGCCTTTGGGGAGTAGGGGTGACGCAGTATTCTATCTACATGTATCTCAGCAGTCACTTGAAATATATGACTGTAGCCATCTAAACTTTTGCTTTCATCACATTCTAACATCAGAGGGATGCATAGGCAGTGAGTGACTTTTTGGGAGGTGTTTAAGCAGGCAAGCAGTATTCCCAGATAGGATTTATGTATCCTCACAACAGTTTTGTTTATTGTGAGCTACTGTCTTGTCAGCTTTTAATATTAAGCATTGGGCACAACTTGCGACTTCCTTGAAATTCCGGTGTTTTTGATCAGGATAGCCATTAGAGTAAAAGGTTGGGAAAATGCTCTAAAATTCATCCCAGACATCTATAACACTATGACTTGTGGAGACTCTGGCTGAAGTTGCTTCCTAAATGGATATTACTGTGCTGCCTTTGTCAGGAGAGGTGTCTTGAAAGGATGAAAGGAAAACTAAAGTTGAACAGCAACATTGAATTTCTTCCCTTAATCTTAATTTCTGTTCAATTCATTACTGAATGAAAAGACTGTATAAAAAGAAAAAAAAATTAAAATGCACTTCAGATTATATAGAAAGTTATGGCTTCTTGAAAAAGCTGAAGAGTAAGGCAGAATGTGAGTAAAGGAAGACAAATGTAATGTTCTTGATGTGGAGAAGCTCAGACTGGGGAGGAAACAGAGGGGTGCACTGGAGAATATGTGTGTGTGTGGGGGGGATGAATCAGGCTATGCTTAGGACACCATTTCCCCCAAGTCCACTCCCATGCATAGAGTTTCTGTAATGTATCATTGTTGCAACTAAATGCCAATAATTGTGACTGTCCCTCTGTGTAATGGGTGAACATAGTGGTACAGAAGCATGTATTAATGTAAGAGCATTGTAACTAGAGTTCAGTCTGTGCAAACTACTCCTAGCAACATGAACTAAAAGGTTTCTTAGGAGGTGTGGCAGAGACAGGGGGATACTTAAACTGGAAGTGTCCTGGAGGCCCCCCAGGTTGACATTTGCTGGGGGCCCCCAAAATGCTAGCACCGGCCCTAGGGCAGTCATTCACCAAAAGCAAGTGCAAAAAGGTTTTGTCTGCCTCCTAAGCTTGCTTATATTACCCTATTTGTCTGATTCATGGCCTGACATCCACCTTTTTAGGTGTCTGACTGGCACTGGGCCCCTCCCCATCCACAGCTCTCTCCATTTTACCTGGACCTGTTCTGCCTATTTCAGAAGAATCTGCAATGGGGGTGGGGAACATGACAAAGCATTAATTTGCCATACCTTTTTTCCACATACTGACTTGTATCAAGCCACCGTGCAAATGGGCTTAGCTAAGCCTCACTACATGCTGAGCTTGATGCAATTTTAGTAGTATAGATTGTACAGAGGAGTTATAATTCTAGATTCCAAAATACACGCACATGCGTACATACCTCTGACACTTAAGGATAGACTTATAGAATGATATGGCTTTGACCTTTCGTTCATTTAATAAAGACCCTACATATTTATGAAACAGTAATAGAATTACATCTTGGCTGTTCCCTGTTTTAACTTAAGTATACTCTGTTCATAACATCTGTCATGAGTATTTTATCCCATTCGTCAAGGTGTATAGGCATTTCTTGACTAGGTAGCCTACTTTACCAGCATTAGTTCAAGTACAAGTTTCCAAACTGTTTTTAGGCTTTTAGTGGGCTGCAGATTGATTTCCTATGACCCTATAAGACCAAATTAATTTAAGTGGATAAATAACTAGGCTCTGGACAAACATAATAATTTTATTTCATGCAGTCAACTAAGACACAGTTATATAATTTTAAAGCCTTAACAGCCAAAGAATAAACAATTGCATCCATAAATATGAAGATCCTACTACAATGAAAATCTTTACATATCAGTCTCGTGTCATCCCCAATACCCTTAGTCACTGCTGTAAGTAGGCTGGTAGGTGCCCTGGCAAGTATCTGCCATTTGGAATACCCACCAAGTTTAAAGTTATCCCATACATATTTTTGTTTTGTGGTCCTCAAGTATCTGGTACGTATACACAAGAATAAGTGATTGCTTTATCAGCATGTGTGCTAAAATGTAGCAATACTGTTCACTGACTGAAAATAAGTCAAAGAACTGTTCTCTATCAACATCTCAGCTTTTTGTTAAACTAGTTTCTTACTACAGTTCCTACAACACAAATGCTGAATGCTTGTTGTGTCAGTAGATGTTTTGCCAGTACTGTTTGCAGGGACTAATAGGCAACCTCTGTTAAAGTACTGATTGGGCTTTTTAATAGCTTATGCTCAGGGCAGCTATCCTATTTCCCTAGCACTTGGTATGGCTTTGCTTTTAGCCTACAAAACAAACATTAAGTCAAAACATAGACTGCACATTACTAAATGTAGAAACAATGTCTTGCTACATATATATAGTGAATGAACCATTACCCATTGTGTAATTTTCAAAGAACCAATCTTCTTAGTACCCAGATAAACCCTACCACTTTTGCAAAAGTTATGACCAACAAGGCATACACTACTGGACATAAATCAACATAAGAGTTGTCTTCCATTTTACTTTGCTCTAAAAACAATGTTTAAAATTAAACCAACCCCGACTTCCTCAGACAATGTACAGACCATCCCTTGGCTAACTGACTCCTACTCCCTTCTGTTTCTCTAACCTTCCTTCTGTAACCTTTAATTGTCTTTTTTTAAGATTTGCATGTATTATATTCCTATCCTAGCATATTTAATTCTTTACTTGTGGTTATTTAGATACTAGCCCATCATACATTTGCCACACAGTATCCACCCATTCTGCCAGTTCCCAGTCCTGCTACCTCCATGCCCCCTCAAAAAACAATCTTCCTCCTCTCCACCACATACTCAATTCTTTCCATTTATTTCTTTACTATCTCCCAAGTCTACCAGATATGTACGTTCTTTAACTCTCCTAGTCACACTTCAAGCACACTACCCTTTTGTAATCCTCTTCTGTTGCAACCTTTGCAGAGTTCTGTACTATCTATAGATTAATCTAAAGTGCAAGTCATATACAGAACCCTCCTTCCTCAATTGCCTCTACACCCCTATGTCTCATAGCCAACCACAACCATAGATTTTATCGGATCTACTTCAGTAAATCAAAATACCACCTAATCGAAATTTATTTTTATGAGATGAGATGACCTTAATTCTAGCTGCTGTCTGATATGCGCAGCTGGTTTCATTCTTTGCAGTTTTGGCAAAGTACATTTTCACTTTTTTAAATTACAGTCATCTCGTCTTGAAAAAATAAATTTTGATTATGTGGTATTTCTATCTACTGAAGTAGATCCATTTTATCTCATTCTCCTTGATCTTTCTGTCTCTCCCTTTACATCTTTTTCCACTCCTTTCTTTTTCTTTCTCTCTCTCCCTCCCAAAATGACTCTCTATTTCTTTAATTTTCTGTGCTATATTCACTACTGCAGCATGCTACTAGAAATCAGGCATATCCCACCTTCCCTTTTGCATGTCATTCTCTCACAGGGTTGCCAGACGTCCCTATTTGGACGGGACTGTCCCGAGATCAGCAGCCTGATCCCAAGTCCCACCCTGCCGGTTTAAATCCCGGCCAGCCTCCGCTTTGTTTGTTTTTTTTTTTTTTGATTGGCCCATATACCTGGCATACGGGCCAATCAAAAATCGCTAAACAAGGAGCTACTTCTGTTGAATGCGGAACTGCAATGTTCTGCATTAAACACGAGAAGCTCCGTGTTTAGCGATTTTGATTATGCCAGTATACGGGCCAATCAAAAATCGCTAAACACGGAGCTACTTGTGTTGAATGCGGAACTGCAATGCATTAAACACGAGAAGCTCCATGCTTAGTGCAGGTTCTTTATTGTGGAACTCTGTTCCGCATTAAAGACCTTTTTTTTTTTTTTTGTCCCTACCTGGCTGGTAGGAAATCTGGCAACCCTGGTTCCAATCCTCAGAACTGATTTGGCTGTTACAGAGCTCGTGCCAGCCAAAAATCTCTTGAGCTAAGACTCTACACTATTACCTCAGATCAAGTTTGCAGCCATATGGAAAGACAGAAGATTCATAACCAAATATGAAGAAGCCATGTCCAAGGTGAAACCTAATAAGGAACCCAGGATAAGTGTTCGATCCTCTATGAATTCACAGGAAGAGGAAGGAGGGTGGGATGCCAAGAATAGATGAAGATCAACAACATAGATGGAACGTTATGGTAAGAATGCAACTTCTTTATCTGATGTTGTCGATCTTCTCTTGGGACAGAGTCCCAGCTACTTTAGATCCTGGGTTGCCTTAACCAAAGGAAGCTCTTCCCCTGGAGACCATATCCAATTTATAATGAGTAATAAAGGTATGTGGAGTAGCTCATGTTGCTGCTGCATATATCTCATTCATGGAAGCCATAGAATGGAAAACCTCTGAAGTGGCCATTGATCTGGTGGAATGCCTTGTGACAGGCACAGGTAACTTGAGGCTCTTTTTATTATATATGTAAGTAATGCAGTCTCTTAGCCATTTTGACAAGGTAACTTTGGAGAGTGATTTCCCTAAAGTCGGGTTGGAAAGGATATAAACAACTGGTCTGATTTTCTAGATTATTTAGTCCTACTGAGATAGAAATGTAATTGCCTGTGAACATCCAGCAAATGTAAGCAAAATTCACCTTTGCTGGTAAAGTTAGGAAAGAAAAAAAGCATGTTGATGGTTTAATTAATGTTGAATTCTGAGACAACCTTCGGAAGAAAAGATGGATTGATTCTGAGTGAAACTCTATCCTTAAGGAAAACTAAATAAGGGTGTCTTGAGCATAAAGACTGAATCTCAGAGACATATCTTGTGGAGGTAATAGCTATGAGAAAAAGCTATCCTTGGTTCCAACTCAGCCACATACTATAGCTCGAAATCTTTTACCTGGCTCATGGCTGAAAAACTATCTTATCATGCAGTGTGTGATTCCCCAGATCTTGTTTGCTGTTACTCATAGTCATATGTGAACACTAGTCCTACAACAAAGGATACCAAAAGGAAAGAAAGTCAGAGGAGCTCCTGTCCAAGGAAGAAATCCTCCAGGTTCTCTAGGAGTCTTAGGCAGGGGGACGGTGGGAGGGATTGTAAGAATGAATGGCAAGATGGACAACAATAATATGAAAATTAGAAATTGCAGCCAATTGCACCTTGATAGTAGTTGCAGCTGAACCTTGCTGAAAAAGCTCTGATAAGAACTCAAGAATAGAACAGATCGGAGCAGAAAGAAGATTGATATTTTTACTCTGAGCCCAGAGTGAGAACCTTTTCCATTTGCTAGAATATAGCTTCCTAGTTGTAGCTTTGTGTGAGGATACCAGGATGTGTTTAACTACTGGTGTAAAATTGTGAAGCCTGACTAAATTCTAAATTGGGAATTGGAGCAGCCATGCTGTCAAACTGAGGTTTGAAGGGAGGGGTGGAGGGTTCCCGACATATGAGTGAGATGGTCTGGAACTAGGTCCAGCATCCATTGTTCCTCCTGAAGATGTGGTCAGAGGAAGGGAAAACAAATCTGAGGAGGCCAGTATGGAGCGATGAGAATCATCCTGCTTCCCAATGAGTAGGCTTTCTGAATGACTTGTGGTATCAGGGGGAATGGAGGAAATGCATACAGTAGTCCCGAGGGCCAATTGTGAACAAGAGCATCCCTGGGTGACTCCCCTAGTGGGAGGATTAATGCAAAATAGCTGTTGCATTTGGCATTCATGGAAGTGGTAAATAGGTCACAGCAAGGCTGACCCCATTTCGGAATATCCTTTCCACTATCTCTCTCTTTAGAGACCACTCATGAAGCATCAGAATTGCTTTGCTTAGCCTGTCTGCCATCATGTTGGATTTTCCCAGGATGTGCATAGCTATCAGAAAACGTTGGAATGAGATTGCCCATTGCCATACTCTGAGTGCTTCTCGGCAAAGGGGATAAGATTTGGTTCCTCCTTGTTTGTTTATGTACCAAACCACCGAAATATTGTCTGACTGAATTGCAATTGTTCCTAGTGGAAGAGAGTCCTGAAGTGCTTGCAACACCAAGAGTACTACTGTGGTCTCTAGGATATTGATGTGCAAATGGGTCTTGTGATCCTGCCAAGTGCCTTGGACCAACCTCCCCAGATAATCCCCCCATCCTATCTGGGAGGTATCCATGGTCACTGTTGCTAGAGGTTGTTGTGGAGTAAAGGGTCGACCTGATATGACATGACTGGAGAGGAGCCACTATCTTAGATCCTTCTTTCAAGACATTGTAATTCTGATCTGGTGGGACATGGGAAGTTCTTGGAGGGACCACTGAGAAAAGAGAAGCCACTGAAGAATTCTCATGTGCATCCTGGCTAATGGAACTAAGGTTATTGTTGATGCCACCAACCCTAGAACTTTCAGAACTGTTTTCACTGTTACTTTTGTCTTTGGCAGGAGCATGGAAATTTTTTGTCTGAGTACCAAAACTCTGCAGGTAACTTTGCTATCATGGAGGCGGTGTCTAACTTTGCTCCTATAAAGGTAATATGCTGACAAGGCAACAAGGCAGATTTCCCCAAGTTTATTGTTATCCCTAATTGAGAACAAATTTGTAGGGTCTTGTTTCTGGACTGTTGTAGTAGATGCTTTGTGGTGGCAGTCAGGAGCCAATCGTCTAGATACGGAAACAACTGGATTCCTAACTGTCTCAAGTGAGTGGTGACTACTGCCATACATTTGGTAAACACTCTGGGGGCTGTAGTGAGACCAAAGGGCAGAGTTCAAAACTGATAATGAGTGGCTCCCAGCCAGAGGCATAAGTGACTCCTTGATGCTCTGCACATTTTTATGTGGTAGTATGCATCTTGGATGTTTACTGAGCACATCCAATCGTCTTTCCCTAAAAAGGGAAGAAATTACTACAGTGTCACCATTTGGAAATTGGACTTCTTTACGGATTCGTTTACTTTGCTGAGATCCATTATGGGTCTCCAGTCCCCTGTTCTTTTTGGCACTAAAAAGAATCTTGAGTAAGTTCCAAATCCTAGTTGGTCAGTGGGGACTTCTTGGATGACTTCTTTATCTAGCAACTTTTGAATCTCTATAGTTGCTTGTTCCCTTAGACTGGGTGGAATGTCCAGGATCCTTCGGAGCTGTGGAATGGGAAGGGAAAAGGGAATGGAATAACCTCTGGATATTATACTTAGTACCCACTTGTCTTTTGTGATATCTCACCAGGCTTCTGGGTACAAAGATAATCACCCCCCGACTGCCTCCAGAGTAGGACAGATGGGCCTCCTTTCAGCATCACTGAAAGGATTGGCCGTTTAATGAATCATGATCACCCTGGTTTTACGGACCCCCTCTGCCTCGTGGATGAAGTCTACCATTATTACCTCCCCCTCTGCTCCTGGGGAAGTATTCACTACGTGCATCCTGAAAAACTCCCTGGGATTTCTTGAACCACATTTTTCCTCCTTTCTGACCCTTAGGATAGGGTCTGGAAGGGACAGAAAAATGCACCCCAACAGCAGAGAGAGTTTTCCCTTCCTGCTCACATCTGGTGAGTGTGTCCTTGACTTTGAGTCCAAAGAGTGAGGAACCATCGAAAGGGGCATTGACAAAGGTAGACTTTAAAGGTTCCACAAAATTACACAAGTGCATCCAAGAATGCCTTCTTAGGGAGACTCCTGAACCCGCTGCCCTGTTTGCTCCATACGCTGCCTAGGAAATAAGTCTCATGGAGGAGTTAACTATGGAATTTAAGGCATATAACTGAGAGGTCACTTTGCCTGAAACCCTCGCAGCTAATGAACCTTGTAGAGTTATCTCCTAACTCCTTCAGGAGATCTCTTTGTAGCCTAGTGAAGTGTGTAAGGTAGTTCAGCGATCTAAGGGTAAAAGTCACTGATGAGAACATACGCTTCCCGTATCTGTCCATCGTTCGAGGCTCCTTGTTCAGCAGATGGACAGATGAGGACGTTTCAGAGAGTCCCTTCTTGGTGGCTGCTGCCACCACCATAGCATCTACAGGGATGCCTTTAGTAAGAAAATCTTTTTCCACTGGAGCTGTTACTAATTTACTTGGTCTCCTAGGAGCCGGTTCCATAGTGTCTGGTGACTCCCACACCTTTCGACTAACCAATTCCTTCAGTTCCTCAAAAGGCGGAGACACCCAGGAGGCTGAAGGTTGAGATCCGAAGGCCTTCAGGTATACATACTCCTCATCAGAAGGGTTAATGGGCTTCCAGCCACCTCTCTACTTCAGGATTTCTAAGATATCTGCAAAGGAGATATCTTCAGAGGGTGACCATGGGGAACCTTCTGACTCCTCGAGGTCAGTATCTGAGGTGACAGACTCATCAGGTGAGTCCAGGTGCTTTTTCGTGCATGTTTTCTTCTGAGGAACCGCCTCAGAAGGATATTCTGAGGAGGTCTTGGGAGAGTGGGACTTGCCCAATGGGGCTACCTGAGGCCCTGAATCTCCACTGTCCTGAGGATGGGATGGTGTCGAGACAGATACCGGTGCCTTAGGGGGAAGACTACTGGTACCCTTGTGTAGAGCTGTAGGAGGGGACAGCACACTCCTCATCAGCTCGAAAGCAGGTCCCCCTGGCTCCGAGGATGCCTCCCATTCTGAAGAAGTAGAAGGAATCCCCAACCCCAAAGATACCGGCTCTGAGCCCGATGTAGGAGCTGAGCTCACCCATGCTGAAGCCCCGAGAGGTAAGCTCAGTACTGATGCAGTTGGAGATGTCAGCACCAACCAGGAAGCTAAAGAAGTCAGTGATGATGCTGGTGCCGATGGTGCCAAAGTGGCTGGTGCTGGGGAGGAATGTCGTTTTTTTGTTATCAGTGCTGATGGAGAAATTGGTACCGACTGACTAGTCTTCAAACCAGAGACCTTTAGAACTGTACTGGCCTTGGATAAGGCTTCTTCAAAGGGGGCCTTAATAAGCCCTTTAAGAATTAGCTTATTTCAACATTCTACCAAGGCCTTGTACTGAAGGCCTGGCAGATGGACCACTACAGATCCAAATGTGGGGCACCTAAACAATAAACACAGGCGGAGTGTCCATCTGAGTTGGGCATCTTCTGCTCACAGTCCTGGCACTGCTTAAAACCAGTCATGCTCTTGGACTCGTCTGCCATTTTGACAACTAAGAAAACAAAGGAGGTCAACAGGCAGAACTATAGATACACCAGTCACACACACAGCACATAAGAATAGAAAGAAAAATTCTGCCAACAATGGTAGACAGAACTACCTAAATGGGTTTATATCATAACATTGAAGTAGTAAATCTTTGAATGTTATAATATCGAACCCAAAACAGTGAACGCTGAAAATAGCGAAGCTGCAGAACATCGACTTCTTTCCTAGGGAAAGAATTCAGTGGGCTGTTTCTGCCGCTTCGCTATTTTCTCCACTGTGGTGCGAAGGTTATGGACCGGGTTAAGGTAAGTGTACGAACGGACCGGGTTAAGGTGAGTGTGGGAATGGGATAGTTAGAGACCTTAGGGTTAAGGAGCGGGTAAGGTGAGTGTGTGATGGTTAGGGGCCTTAGGGTTAGGAAGCGGGTAAGGTGAGTGTGCGATAGTTTGGGACCTTAGGGTTAGGAAGCGGGTAAGGTGAGTGTGCGATAGTTAGGGACCTTAGGGTTAGGGAGCGGGTAAGATGAGTGTGTGATAGTTAGGGACCTTAGGGTTAGGGTGAGGGTAAGGTGAGTGTGCAATAGTTATAGACCTTAGGATTAGGGAGTGGGTAAGGTGAGTGTGCGATAGTTACGGACGTTAGGGTTTGGGTTAAGGTAAGTGGATAGATAGCAGTGTATGCACGGTTTTACTGCAGGGTTAGAAGTAAGATTTTAAGTGTATATGTGTGGATTACTAGCAAATTGTTTCCCTGGGAAAAAATTTGCTGTTCTGAGCTTTCGATTATATCACATTTCGAAATTCCAAGTTCGAGCTTATGGTGTTGGATATTTTGGGATTTCGATTACGTGATATAAACCCACCTAAATATAGGTAAAAAAGTTAGAAGAAAAGGAGTATTACCAACAATGGTAAAAAGGAACTACCTAATGTTAGAGAAGTTACCAGCGATGGTAGGAGAAAGGATACCAATGGGTATGGAAAATAACTCACTTAATCGAGAAAACGTGGGTAGAGATGAGAAAAAGGTTTTTTTTTTAGAAAATAAGGGAGAAAGACCAATACATTTTAGATATTTACTTAGCTATGAGAGGGGAATCGAACGACGTGTCTTGTGACAAAAGCTGCAAATGAGATCTGAGGTAATCCTGGTAACTATATCTTCTGTTGGGACATATGGTAATCCTTACAGTATCATATATGCCTTATAATTCAGTGTTATTATATCAGGGACAAAAGCATAGCTGTGCTGCACCTGTTTCTGCAAACAAATCTAAGGTACAGTTCAAGCTAAGGATTATTTAATGTAGCACAGTGTAATACATCAAATGCCATGCTTCTGTTATTATGTATATTGTATCATGCCATATGTGTGCATTTCTTTGTTTTCAGGACATGATAATAATAGTTTACCTGAAAGTTTGGACTACAAGGAAAATGGATTCCCTGTTATTTTATGACAGTTGACCTGACTGCTACATACATAGCCCCCCACATATTATAAATGTTTTAAACTATACAGATGGATACTTACAAGTGCAATGAATAACTGTTTTGCAGAAATACAACCAAAGTTGCCCCCCCACACCCCCCTTACTATATATTCTAACTTCAGGATCACACTACAGTAGGGAACAGGCCATATATAACTGTCGACGAAATTAATTTCAGTGAAATGAACTTTCAGTGAATTGGTCTTGCTTATTTGCTTGTCAGTGAAATGAGCTGTCAATGAAATGAAGGTAACCCATATATGTGTATATATATATATATATATATATATATATATATATATATATATATATATATATATATCTATATATATATATATATATATATATATATATATATATGGATCGAGTACTTATGCCCGGATGCAAATATCACCAAACTGCTATTAACCGAACACTAACAACCGAATACACAGTAACATGAAAACACATTAGATCGACTCACAAATCACAGAAAATAGCAAAATGGCAGATAAGTGCATCAAAACCCAAGTGAATCCTGTACCGCAATTACAAAACACACATTCCAATATACAAACTTCCAACATGCGTGCTCAAAAAGAAGTAATAAACATAAACTGCAGTTTACAAAATCTTTTCTTGTGTTATAATTCAATAACAAAGTGTAACTAGACTGCCGGACATATCTGCAAGAGATATGCAATTATTTTAACGTAGTCGACAGGAGTGCACTCATCTCTATTTGTGAATATAACGTGAAATTGCTCTTGGCAACGAATCAGAGTTCTTTTCTTTGGAGTAGGCGGGCATGCAGCAGACATCCTGCAACATATTTCATCTACCCTATTCTGTTCACAGCTAACAATCTGTAGAATGCTGTATACATCAAATAGATGTTTCCCAGCTAAACAACGAAGCCTCCTGTGTCATGCTTTAACAGCATTCTGGTTTCTCGGCAAGTTTAAATCATTCAACACACTTATATTCCAGAATTGCACAAGAAATAGTGGAGTCTAGTAGTAGACCTAGTTTTAAGACATCGAGGCTTTCCTATCAAGCACCACTACTCAAAGTACTTTAACAGTGGCTTGCCTACTACAGGGAATCGCTCTTTTAATACAGTGGATGTTTCCATTACTTTGTCCACTGATAGGAATGCTAAGGCTGCCAACTGCTTGTTGGAAGTGAATGTCTGAATTATATAGGGAAGCAAGTCCTAGACCATGAATCTTTCACCAAATATTTCTCCCAAAATGGAAGAAACAACTTTTGCAGACCACTCACTAATACTGCGGTTCACGCATTGAATGGCTGTAGGCTCAAAGTCACGTAATACAAATGAGATCTGCACATTTAGTTTCCGGTCAGTAAAGAACTCAAAAATGCATCTCCGCATTAAATTATATGCACGTAATGACTTTTTATTCATTAAGCAATACATCAGGGGTACACTCTTACTATAAGCACCGTATTTTACAACACTATGAATAGTGTATAATTGCCAACATTCTGAGCCTCTTTTGAAGTAAGTCCCATCCATTAACCATATTTTGGTAACTGTCATAGCATGCAAATTTGCGTCTGTTGTCAGCACTAGCACTTTGATGCGATTGGTTACATCTTCACAGGATTGTTTAAAAAATACTCCATTCTTGAGTGGGAATGGAGATACGTCAAAGTGAAATAGATCTATTTGACCACTATTTAAAGCAGTTCTTCCCTTAGAACGAACATGCTTAACACTTTGCAGCATAGATCATCTGTTTGGCAAATAGGGTGCATATTCCAGGGAAGTGAACGCTACAGCATCGTCCACAATGACACATGGTGTATCTCTAGACAGCGCTGCCCTCTGCTTCAATTCCTTCCTAATACAGTATTTCTCCACTTCTTGTGGTTCACCTGCGTGACAGTGATCAATGGACTTCACAAGCTCTTCGCCACAGGTTACAGAAATTGTAATGGCTCTACCTTTGCATTTACTGGTAATCTTGTACTTGCAATTCCAGTATTTCCGCATTTTGGTTTTTTTATCTAACTGGTAGACATATCCATCTAATACCAGTATTTCTCCACCTCGTTGAGACGTTTCAGTTTTATAGACTTGACCCAGGACACCAGGCGCTAACTTACACATATCAGCCATGGCTTTTCAGTACGTTAGTACTACTTAATTACCAATTGTTTGACATTTACAGGGTGAATGGCAATTAAACACAAGATACCCACTTGATTGCAATTTGCTGTTTTCGGTGATTAGTGACTTGGTATAATGTGTTTTCGTGTTACTGTATATTCGGTGGTTAGTGTTCGGTTAATAGCAGTTCGGTGATATATGCATTCAAGCATAAGTACTAGATCCATATTTATATATATATATATATATATATATATATATATATATATATATATATATATATATATATACACACATATGTGTGTATATGCATCATATTGGTGGTGGTGGTGGTAGAAAAGTGAACTTTTTAAAATTTTTTTTCAGGAATTGTCTGAGTTATCTTTTCCAGAATTTCAAATGTTTTACCTTGTACATAATAACCACTTGATGTTATGTTTACTGAGCTGTACTGTCAGAATGCTTAGTGTGAGGAAATGAACCACAAATCCTTACATAATGTTTTTGACTGTACTGTTTGATTTCTCTAGAAAAATATTATCATGTCAATAAAACGTGAAATCTATCTTGTATATTCTGAGAAATGTAGAGTATGAAAGTGTGCTTCTGCAATAGGATTTTGATGGTGGGAAAGAATGGTGATTTAAGCACAGAAATTGTAATCTCTTTGGAGAAGAAATCTGTGAGAACAGAAGGGGACATATGTGAGAACAGAAGGGGACTTCTGTGAAAGTTAGGCAGGCTTCTTTCTTCTTTTCTGACTAATAGAAAATAGTGTGTCCAGTCATGAGGAAAAAAATATATAGTTACATACTCACCATAACCCTGCAGCTGTGTTGCCTATTTTTGTCCTTCTGCAAAAGATGGGTCTCATATACGACCCTCAGATCCATCCTCGGCCACTCAACAGACTTTAGGTGCCATAGCTCAAGCTCCTCCCCTTACTTATAATTTCCTGACTACTTGTGAGTTACCTCAGATTGAGTTTGCCTTCAGATTATCAAACACAATGCCAAAAATGGAAAAGGCAGCCCACAGTATTTCTGAGTAAGTAATACAACAGATAAAAAGATGGGAACATGAAGAAATTAGAAAAGGAAACTCTGGAGCCCACACAGCAGAAGTTATCCATGAATATCCCTCAAGTCCTACCAAGATCCAGACAAACACGAAAGAGAGAATGGTGGGCTGGAAGAAAGGGAAGGATGAAAAAAGCAACACAGATGCAGAATTATGGTGAGTACATAACTATAATATCTGATGTTGTCTTTTTTGTCCATTTCTCAAATGATGGGACAGAGTCTCCAGCTAGAACTATCTTAGGTGGTCCTCAAGGAAGGATATTCTGAAGAACTGTGGAGCCAAAAGCTGCTCTGCTCTTAGACAATATGTCCAACTTGTAATGAGCTATAAAAGTATGGATGCTGACCATGTAGCAGCTGCACGGATGTCATCTACAGATCCTTTAGACCAGAAAGTGGTTGAAGTAGCAAAAGACCTGGTGGAGTGTGCTTTAGAATGTTTTGGTAATAAAAGGCCTTTGATTTTGTAAATGAAGGTGATACAATCAGTGAGCCATCTGTCTAGAGTAACTTCTGATACTGCTGTGCCAAATTTTGCTTTAGAAAAAGATACAAAGAATTGGTCTGACTTCCTGAAATCTTTAATTCTGTGAATATAAAATCTGAGCTATCTACAAATGTCTAGTAAATGGAGCATATATTCTCCCTTGTTAAAGAATTTTGGAAAGAAAACTGGTAAGCTGATTGACTGATTGAGACTAGCTTCTGACACCACCTTAGGTAGAAAGGAAGAGTTAGTCCATAGTGATACCCTGTCCTTGTGAAATATCAGGTCAGGGTTGTTGAGAAGAAAGTGCCTGGAGTTCTGATACACATTTAGCTAAGGCGATGGTCTACAGAAAAAGTGTTTTGTAGAATAGAAATTTTAACTCAGTTTATGCTGACGTTTGGTTCAAAGGGAGACTGATCAAGGACCTGAAGAATGAGCATAAAGTCCCACAGAGGTACCAGATCTTTTATTGGAGGGTGCAGCAGTAATGTCCCCTTAAGAAAGGCTTTACGTAGCTGTAGAGAAGTTAATGAAGAACTACCTATGCCAGTGTGAAAATATGAGATGGCAGCCAATTGCAGCTTAACTGCCAAATAACTAACCCCTTTTTTGAAGATGAAAGGTAGAAAATCAAGAATAGCTTGAATAGCTGCAGTAAAAAGGTCTAAATGTTTCTGAAGGGCCGAAATAGAAAATCGTTTCCATTTACTTTTGTAAAGTTTCCTACTGGAAGCTTTTTGGGATGACGTAAGAACATGGTGAAGAGGGGAAGAATGCTTGGAACTTCTAAACATCACTGGAAATAGAGAAACCATGTGGTTAGATTGAGGAATAGAATGTCTGGGTGAGGCAGTCTGGACGGATGAGACAGAGAGTCCTAAAGAGGATCCAACACTAATGGAGGATGAAGAAGATGAGGCCACAGGAAGGGAAAACATACTTGGCAAGGCCAGACTAGAGCAATGAGAATCCCCTTGGTTTTCTGCTGATAGGCTTTCTGAATAAACTAGGAAATAGGAGGTGTGGGAGAAAAGGTGCATAATAGACTGGAGGGCCAATCGTGAACAGAGCATCTCTTGGTGACTCCAGCTCTGGGGGATCAGGATAAAGTACCTGCTGCACTTGGTATTGAATGGAGAGGCAAAAAAGTTGCAGCATGGATGACCCCACTGGCATGTCCACCACTGACTGATTGAGAGACCACCTGTGAGGGATTAAAATGGACCTGTTTAGTTTGTTTGCTAGCATGTTTTTTTCATCAGAATATGCACTGCTAAGAGAAAGTGTTTAGAAGAGATCGCCCATTGCCATATTCTCATTGCCACCCTGCAGAGTGGATAAGATTTGGTTCCCTCTTGTATACTGATGTACCAGACTATTGACATATTGTCCATCTGAACTGTAACCATCCGTAAAGGGAAAACATCTCGAAACACCAGCAATGCATATAAGACTATTCTCATTTTTAGGACATTGATGTGAAAGTTGGCCTCTGAGTCCACGTGGCTTGGACTATCCTTCTCAAGTAATGCTCCCCCCAACTGTGAGGCATCCATAGTCACTGTGGCTTTAGGGGAAGGGAGTATGAAACGGTGGTCCTGGGAAACTTCCTCCACATGAATTCACCATGTTATGTATCATCTGCAACCTGCTGTCATGCAAACACAAGTTGACATTGATGAATGCTTGATCGAATATTGTGCCACTAGGGTCCATTGTAGTATTATCATGTGAAACTGCGCCAAAGGAACTAAATGTATGGAGGCTGCCACGGAACCCAACAGTTGTAAAAGTAGTTTGGCTGGAAGTGAACACAGAGTAATGATATGTATTGCCTGTTTCTTAAAGGTCTACAACCTTGATTGAGGAAGACTTGCTACTTGTGATTTAGTGTCTAGATGGGTACCAGTGAACTCCAGAGTTCGTGTTTGACAAAGTTGAAACTTGGTGCAATTTATGGTAATGCCCAGCTGTGAACAGAGATGGTGCAGTTGGTCCCTGGCTTGAATTAGTAGAAACTTGGTGGAAGCACACAGGATCCAGTCATCTAGATACAGGAATTAATAGCCTCTGGGTATGATATTCTGCATCTAAGAATCTTTGGTAATTGCGGTCCAGGCTTGGCGTGAGGGATAGGCATCCCCCAACTGCCTCCAGAGTACAGCAGTCAGGTAATCCTTCAGGGACGCTGAAAGGGTTTATCCAAGAATGAACCTCTGAAGCCCTGATTTTGCAAGCCACCTCTGCCATGAGGACAGTGTCTTCCATTGGAATTCCCCCCTCTGTTGGGAGAGGATCTGTCTGCTCAGTGGTCTTGTGAAGAACATTGCGATTTTCTGAACCACAATTTTCTACCTCCCTCTCTGGTTTTGGAAGAAGGTCCTTTAGGTGTAGAAAAATGGATTCCAAAGGCAGAAAGTATCTTCCCTCTTGCTTGCTCCTGGAAAGAATGTCTTTCACTTTGGGGCCAAATAAAGTGGACCCATCAAAAGGGGCATTAATGAATAAAGACTTGAAGGGCTCCACAAAATCACAAATGTACATCCAGACATGCCAGCTAATGATTAAGCCTGAGCCAGCCACTCTTGCTGCTCCCTCTAAGGAGTGAGATATCAGTCTCATGAAAGCACTGGTTAATAACTGGAGGGTGGCCAGCTGTGAAAAAAACAGTTTTCTTATCTTCCACAGAAATGGACCCAAATAACATATTAGAAAAAGAAGTTATGTACTCACCATAACATTCCATGTTTGTAGTCCTATCTCACCTTTATTCTTACATATGGAACAGCATCCCTAACAACTTTTTCTCAGGTGGCTCACGGGAATATACTCCTAAGAACTGAGGAACCAAAGGAGGCTCTACCCCTTGAGGTCAAATCCAATTTGTAATGAGTAATAAAAGTATGAGGGGTAGCCCAAGTTACTGCTGCACAAAAACTACCAATTGGAACTCTGGCTTGAAAAGCAGCAGATGTGGATAAGGATCTGGTTGAATGAGCCTTAATTTTAAATGGAAGTTGTTTGCCATTGGAAGAGTAAATAAACGAGATACAGTTTGAGATCCAAATTGATTATCTTAGAGACCGGCATACCCATCCTAGTCTGAGAAAAGGATACAAACAATTGGTCTGATTTTCTAAGTTCCTTGGTTCTATGAAGATAGAACCTTAACTGTCTGTAAACATCAAGTTGATGAAACTTATATTCTGCACTGTTTGAATGATTAGGAAAAAATATTGGCAGTTTGATAGTTTGATTCAAATTAGACTGAGAACAAACCTTGGGGATGAAAGACAGGTTTGTACAAAGAGAAACTCTGTCTCTATGAAAAATCAAGTAAGGAGGTTTGACTGACAGTGCTTGTAACTCTGACACTCTTCTGGCAGATGTAATAGCTACTAGAAAAGTGATCTTCCAAGACAGAAACTTCAGTTCACAAGAATGTGCGGGTTCAATAGGTGGGGAAGTAAGTTTGGACAGAACGAAATTTAGATCCCAAGGAGACAAAGGTTCCTGAACGGGAGGTCTTAGCAAGGTTGTGCCTTTAAGGAAAGTCTTACACAATCTGGGAGCCATATGATTAGGCTCATGTTGTCCCAAATGAAAATTGGATATCGCTGCCAGTTGAACTTTGATTGTAGCAGCAGCTGATCCCTAATGAAAAAGCTCAGTTAGGAATTCTAACACCAAGGGAATGGATGCTGTATAAGGATCTACATTTTTCTCTTTTGCCCAAATAGAAAATCTTTTTCATTTGCTAGCATATAATTTTTCTCGTGGAAGGTTTGTGGGAAGACATGAGGACATGGGTAACTGCAGGGGAAAAATCATGAAGCCTGACTAGGGATGGAAGTGGAGCAGCCACGCTGTCAAGTTGAGGGTGTGGAGGGTGCCTGACGTGTGTCAAGAGGTCTGGAACTGGGTCCACAGTCCATGGGTCATCTAAAAATGAGGCCCGAGAAAGGGGAACCAAATCTGACGAGGCCAGTAAGGAGTTATCAGAATCATTCTGCTTCCCAAGGACTTTGCTTTCTGAATCACTTTTGATATGAGCAGAAAGGGGGGAAATGCATAAAGAAGTCCCAGAGCAGAAAGGGGGGAAATGCATAAAGAAGTCCCAGAGGCCAATTGTGAACAAGTGCATCTCTGGGTGTTGTCTCCCCCACAGGGGGGATAAGAGAGAAGTAGCTGCTGCCCTTGGCTTTGATTGGACTGGCAAACAGATCACAGCAAGGCTGTCTCCATTTGCAGAAAATCTGCTCCGCGACTTTCTGATTCAGAGACCACTTGTGAGGCATCAAGATTGCCCTGCTGAGCTTGTTGGCTATCACATTGGTTGTCCCCAGGATATGAGTTGCTACTAGAAAGCGCTGGGAGGATATCGCCCACTGCCAAACACGAAGAGCCTCTCGACATAGGGGGTAAGATCTGGTTCCTCCTTACTTATTTAAATACCATACCACTGACATATTATCCGATAGGATTGCTATTGTCCCTAGAGGAAGAAAGTCGTGAAGTGCTTGCAATGTTAGTAGCACTGCTCTCATCTCTAGGACACTGATATGCAGATGAGCCTCGTGATCTTGCCATGTGCCTTGGACAGTCCTGCCTAGATAATGCCCCCCCCAACCCTATCTGGGAGGCATCCGTGGTCATAGTAGCAACGGGTTGGTGAGGTAGGAAGGGTATTCCTGTCATTAGTTGATCAGGCTGAATCCACCAATAAAGGTCCTTTTTGCAAGATTCTGTTATCAGAATATGGTGAGACAGTGGTAGTTGTTGGAGAGACCACTGAGAAAAGAGTAGCCATTGAAGGATTCGCATATGTAGTCTGGCTAGTGGAACTAGAATTATGGTAGAAGTCATGGTCCCTAAAAGTTTCAGTACTGTCTTGGCTTTGACTCTTTGTTGAGGAAGTAGGGTGTATATCTGTTGTCTGAGACTTTGAATTCTGTCTGCGGGAAGATGAGCCATCATGGCGACTGTGTCTATTTCTGCAACTATAAAAGTCACATATTGAGAGGGCGACAAGGCAGACTTTTCCCAATTTATTGTAATTCCTAGCTGGGTGCAGAGCTGAATGGTTGAATCCCTGGTTGTAGAAGTAGATGCCTGGTGGCAGCGGTCAGGAGCCAGTCATCCATGTACGGAAACACCTGGAATCCAAGACGTCTCAAGTGAACTGTCACTACTGCCATGCATTTGGTGAACACCCTGGGGGCTGTGGTAAGACCAAAGGGCAGAGCATGAAATTAGTAATGACTGGCTCCCAGCTGGAAGTGTAAATGACTCCTCGATGCTCTGTCCATTTTGATGTGGTAGTATGCATCTTGGAGGTCTATGGAGCACATCCAATTGTCTTTCCCTAACAGAGGGAGTATCGACTGCAGAGTTACCATTTGGAACCCGGACTTCTTTACTGATTCTTTAATTTGCTGAGGTCCAAAATGAGCCTCAAGTCCCCTGTTTGTTTTGGCACTAAAAAGAATCTGGAGTAAGTTCCGAATCCTATCTGGTCTGCGGGGATGGTCTGGATGACTCTCTTTGTAAGCAACTTTAGAATTTCTATGGTTGCTTGATCCCTGTGATTGGGTGGAACATCTGGGATCTTCTTGGTGGTATGAGGTGGGAGAAAGAAGGGCATGGAGTATCCTTTGGTGATTATTCTTTGTACTCACTTGTCTTGGGTGATGTTGAGCCAGGCTTCTGGATACAAAGATAAGCGACCCTGACTGGCACCAGAGAAGCACAGTTGGGCCTCACTTCAGGAGCGCTGATAGGGACGACCATGAAAGAAATCACGGCCACCCTAGTTTTGCGGACCCCCCCCCTGCCTCTAAGGTGACATCTACCATTAGCTCTTCCTCCTCTGCCTCTGAAGGAGGAATCACCCTATGCACCCGGGAAAAATCTCTAGGATTTCTTGAACCACATTTTCCCGCCTCTCTGACCCTTGGGGTATGGTCTAAAAGGGACGGAAAAAACATACTCCCATGGCAGAGTGAGTTTTCCCTTCCTGCTCGGACCTGGTGTGTGTATCTTCTCCCTTTGGTCCAAAGAGGAACCGTCAAAGAGGGCGTTGGTAAAAGTAGATTTGAAGGGCTCCGCAAAGTTATATAAGAACATCCAGGAGTGTCTCCTAAGGGAAACTCCTGAACCCACTGCCCTACTCACTCCATCTGCTGCATAAGATATCAGCCTCATGGAGGAGTTAACAATGGAGTTTAAGGTGGACAACTGAGCAGTAACTTTCTCATGGACTCCTTCAGTTGATGTACCTTGGAGAGTATCTCCTAGTTCTTTTAGGAGATCTCTTTGAAGCCTAGTAAAATGGGTAAGGTAATTCAGCGATCGGAGAGTGAAAGCTGCTGAAGAAAAGATACTCTTCCCGTATCTATCCATTGTTCGAGACTCCTTGTTCGGTGGATGGACAGATGAAGAAGTCTCCGCTAGTTCCGTCTTTGTGGCTGCCGCCACCACCATGGCATCTACAAGCACACCTTTGGTCAAGAACTCTTTCTCTTTGGGCGCTGAGAGAAATTTGTTGGGCTTTCTGGGGACTGGTTCCATGGCTTCAGGAGTTTGCTACACCTTTTGACTAACTAGGTCCAGGAGCTCATCAAAAGGTGGAGACACCCAAGAGGCAGAAGGTTGAGACCCAAAAGCCTTCATGCACACTGACTCCTCATCAGAAGGGGTAACAGTGGGCTAGTCGCCTCTCTGCTTCAGGATCTCTAGGATATCTACAAAGGATATCATCAGATTATGACCTACGGGACCCTTCTGACTCCTCAAGGTCAGTTTCTGAGGTGATGGACTCATCCATGGAGTTTACATGCTTCCTCTTGCAAGTCCTCTTCCGAGGGGGCTCCTCAGAAGGGTATTCTGGGGAGGTCTCAGAAGACTGGGGGCCACCCAATGGGGGCTCCTGAGGGTGCGGGTCTCTGCTGCTGAGAGAGAGAGAGATGTTGCTGAGACAGAGGTTGGTGCTTGAGGGGGAAGAGTATTGTTACACTTATGCGGAGCTAATGACCTGGACAGCACGCTCCTCATCATCTTGAATGCAGATCTCTCTAGCTATGAGGACAGCCCCAGTTCTGAGGAAACGGAAGTCGCCCTCTGCTCCAAAGTGATTGGCTCCAAGATGGATGTAGGATCCGAACTCAACCTAACCGACGCACCTAAGAAGTACGGGTCCAAGCGTCCCTGTTGGGGCTGACTGGTGAGCTTCAGCTCATAGACACCAAGGACGGCGCCAAAGGTGTCAGAGAGAAACTCGGCTCTGAGACAGACACAAGGGGTGCTGGAACCAAGGGTTCCACCACAAGTGGGACTGAAAGCTTTGGCTCCGAAGGACCAACATGGCTCGGAGGAGGAACAGCAACAGGGGGAATTGTCTTAGATGACTCCAGAACTGACTGGATTGGAGCCAGCAACAATTCTGGTAAAGCAGACGACTTCAAGAGTCTAAGCACTACTCTCTCTACATCTTCTTCAGAAAGGCTCTTGGAGGATCTGGATGACAGGGTAGGCAACCTAGATCTCTGCAATATGGAAGATCATAACATTGGTGAGACCGGCAATAACTCTCTGGACCAGCTACGAGGTAATTTCTCAGTGGTCGGCTCCGAAAAACTTGGAGCCGACACTGTAGTGTCAATATCAATAACCTTAATCGGCTCCGAGGACAGTGGAGCCAAAGAGGTAGAAGGCTTGTCCAATATCAAAACTTTTTGAGGAGGTCCAGACAAAATAGTCAGTGCAGGAGAATGTCTCTTGGCCAACTTGACCTTCCCTTTCATTGAAGAAGGAGACTTGGAGTGTGAGGATGACAAGCTGGCTAAATCCTCCTCAAAGGAAGGCTTAAGGAGACCTTTCATGATTAGCTTGTTTTTCCTTTCTTGGAGAACTCGAGAACTGAAGAAGTGACAGAAAGAACAAGTTTCCTGCAGATGAATGGTGCCAAGGCAGTAAACACAGTTACTATGCATGTCAGTTATAGACATTTTTTTGGGAGCACTTAAGGCACTTTTTAAAACTCAAAGGTTTATGTTCTTTAGACTCCTTAGACATGCTTACTGCTAAGTGAACACTATAAAAGACAGAAGAGAGGACAAGGTCCTTTAACTTAAATGGGCCTCGCCCTGCAAGAAACACAGCACACAAGAAACACAACCGAGGACTAGGTCCTTTAACTTAAACGGGCCTAGCCCTGATGAGGAACAACACCAAAAAATATAATACAGGACAGGGTCTTCTAACTTAAATGGACCTAGTTGTCACAGAAAATAGGAAAGCTACGTCAACAAGGACACCACAAACTGTAAATTTTAAACAACAGGCTAAAATTTAGCCAATAAGAATAATAAACAACACTGTGCACACAAAAACTATTCTAGTGATATACAATAATAGAAGAAAAGGTCCTAACATAAATGCAGACCTACACTAATAGAAAATTATCTCAAAAAACTAGCACACAGAAGGATACCACTCGGAGAACAAAACGGACCTAGAAACAGCCAACAAGTTCTCAACAATAACTACAGAAAATAGCAAAATCACACTTCTATTTGCTATCTAATAATAACTATTACCTAAACTATGTAAGCCAAGCTATATAATATGCAAAATATCAATAAGAATAAGTATAGTACTGAAAATATCCAACTTAGCCACTGCCAAGAAAGAAGCACTTCTGAACTTGTAGACGTGGCAAACGAGATCTGGGGATTCTTACTAGTGCACTATGGGATACCTACCTTGCCACGAGCCAACTGAGAGACTTTGAGCTTTGCAATTGGCTGAGTCGGAGCCGATCCCCATATGTAAAAATGAAGGTGAGATAGGACTACAGAACATAAACTATTTAATCATTTCCTTCAGACACCTGCTAACATGTGCCAAATAATTCAGTGACGTCAGGACAAAGGTTGCTGAAGCATAGACAGACTTCCCATACCTGTCTAGTGCTCTAGATTCCCTGTTAGGAGGATGGACAGAAGACTCTGTTCTGCTAGTTCTTTCCTGGTGGCTACTACAACCACCATATCATTCATTGGGGGACCCTTGCTCCAATGAGCTCTATCTTTAAGTGCAATAAGATATTTGTTGGATATTTTAGGATGGGCTCTATGACATTCAGTTCCTTCCAAGCCCTGCAGGAGATGAAATCTACCATTTTATCCACTGGAGGGACTATGCAAGTCATAGCTTAGCCCGTCCCATAAGCCTAAAGAAACACTGACACCTCTTAGAAGGGGGGGGGGGGGTCAGAAGACCAAATTCCTTTCTGTTTCAGAGTTTTAGAAGTTCAAGAATCCCTCTGAATGAAACATCCTCAACTGGTGATCTGGGGGGCCCTTCTCCTTCACTTAAGTCAGTGTCTAGTTAAAGGCTGTTGTGGGGAGTCTATGTGCCAGGTCTATGACAACAGATCAAATAGTAAAAAGATTGAATAGCTGTAAAAACGAAAATGCTGCTCACAGAAATCCATTTCGTGGGGGGCTGCACCCCCCCATGCTAAATATATGTACCAATTCCAAGATTGCACTACAGTGAGGAAAGGGCAAATTTTCCAATTTTCACTGCACTGTGATCTCAGAAAACGTTTTACTATTCGATCCGTTGTCATAGACCAGCTCCTCCATGTCTCTTTTCATGTAGTCCAGGGAGGTACGTCTCAGGTCATTCACACCAAAATGGACAATGACAGAGTCATATTTGTACTTGTTGTGCAGTGACCTGAGTGCATGCGTTATGTGGTGGATCCTGGTACCTGACAGGCAGATGACAGTAACTTTCTCCTTGTTTAGTCTGGTGAGTGGAACATCAGTGTGCCTGACTATAGAGTCACCTGTGACTAGAGTGTTGGGTACGTTGTTATGCCTTATGGGCTGTGGTTGAGTAGTTTGTGGGCTATGTGTCATTTGGGTTGTGTTGGGGGGTGGAGGTTGCTTGCGTTTCTGCTTTGGAGGTCCCTGTTGCTTGGGTAGACTTTTTTTGAGAACCTCTGCGAATGTTGGTGTGTGTTTTGTGTTTCTATGTGTGTGTTTTGGTGGTGTAGGTTTTGAGGGACTATGTGATGAGTGTGGTGTGGTGCAAGTGTTTTCTTTCTCCTTTTGACTGTCTAGTCTAATCTTGGGTGAAGAGAGCTTTGCTTCCAGTTGAGCTGTATAAGTGTATCTCTCACAGGTTGTAGTGTTGGGTGGTAGGAGGAGAAGGTTGTCTGTGTACATGAGGCAATTGCTGCATTGCCCCAAGATGCCCAGATTCATCAGGTAGACAGGAGAAAACACTGGGAGCTGACCCTTAGACATGCCTGGATAGGTGCTTATTTATTAAGTACTAAAAACTGTTTTCCTCTAGACGATTGGACAAAGTTGAGTGCTGTAGTAATTTGTAGCTTATTTAGTGCTTACAATGAGTTCTGAATGAGTGCTGAGCTCAAAGAAACAGATTTGAGTGCTGAAACTAGAAAACTGCCTAGTTCTAAGAAACAAATTTAAGCTAGAAGGCTTCCCTCCAACATAGAAAGGCTTGGGGGCTCAGAAGCTTACAAACGATCCTGGATACAGCAACCCTTAGACATGCCTGGATAGGTGCTTATTTATTAAGTACTAAAAACTGTTTTCCTCTAGATGACTGAGGAAAGTTGAGTGCTGTAGGAATCTGTAGCTTATTTAGTGCTTACAATGAATTCTGAACAAGTGCTGAGCTCAAAGAAACAGATTTGAGTGCTGAAACTAGAAAACTGCCTAGTTCTAAGAAACAAATTTAAGCTAGAAGGCTTCCCTCCAACATAGAAAGGCTTGGGGGCTCAGAAGCTTACAAACAATCCTAGATACAGCAAGTCTGTATCTGGACTACACGACTTACAGGAAAGGCAGGAAACAAGCTCAGGAAAAAATTTTTTTTGTAAAGTAGAAAGTGGAAAGGAGTAGCAGAAACTAACTGGGTTGGTCTTCTCAAATGTTCTCCCTAGATTATGTAGAATGAGGTAATGACACTAGACTGGGAGGAGTGTCCCAGATCAAATTTACAGTAGGGTAGGGCAACTGCAAAGCCACCAAATATAAAAACAGGATACCAATAGGGAAGGAGAGTCGGAAACAAAAATCAGAACAAACAAACAAACCCAACCAGATGCTTAACAATTGTAGAAAAATTCTAGTTAATACCTCACACACAGTGAAACTAGCTAGCAAAGTATACGCAGACAATAAAAGTGTTATAAACAATTCAGAAATAAGCAAAAACAGGATACTTAATGTTATATATCACAGATTAGTTGGCTCAGAGCCCTTCCTCCGACTTCCTCTGATTAGCTCAGTGTGAAATGGCAGAAACACTTACAAGTTCACTACCTAAGTAACAAAGTTGAAACCTGAAACAACTTTAAAAAAAAGCTCGAAAGAACCAATGAGGTGCTTACTCCAAGGTGTAGTCCAGGCAACCCCAGTCAGCCAATGGGCAAAAAAAAAAAAAACTGCAGAAATGTTTAGACAGATAAAGGCTCAAAGTTAAAGATAAAGACAAAGTTGAAACCTGAAACAACTTTAAAAAAAAGCTTGAAAGGACCAATGAGGTGCTTACTCCAAGGCATAGTCCGGTTTACTATTAGAATTTCGAAGCGAACTCCATCAACTGTACTGTTGTCGAACACGGAAGTTCAAAAACAGTAATATCAAAGACCAAAAACCAACCTAGGAACGGTTTTAACATGGGTCAAGATAGGTGTCCAGTGTTATTCCGAACTACAAACTTCTCACCTATCTCGACCCATGTTAAAACCCATTCCTAGGTTGGTTTTTTGTCTTTGATATTAACGTTTTTGAACTTCCATGTTCGACAACAGTACAGTCGACAGAGTTTGCTTCGAAATTCTAATATTAAACCCGTAGTCCAGGCAACCCCAGTCAGCCAATGACCACAAACAATTCACTGTCACTGAAATGCTATACTAGCTTTGGCTAAGCTATGATGGCCTGGAACATGTGCTCAGACACACAGCCTCTACTAACAAACAACTAGGCCCAAAACACAAGCCTGAATATGGACAATGCAACACTATCAACACTACTTGGGTAGAAAAAAACTGCAGAAGTGTTGAAACAGATAAAGGATAAAGGAAACTCTAGAGAATGCTTGGGACTTTCTTAAAAGAATGTCCAATGATTTCTACAATTATGACATTATTTTTGCCACTGTTGATGTTACTAATCTTTTCTCAGTTATTCCCTATGACATGGGGCTTGAACGGTTTTATAATTTTCAATGCAGAAATAATGATCTTGATCATTTTGGAATTAAACTACTCACTGACTTGATGGAAGTTGGCCTCAAGAATAATTTTATATACTTGAGCGACAACTGTTTTAGCAAAGCATGGATGTAGCCATGGTGGCTGCCTGTGCCCTGATCTTTACTAATTTAGTCATGGGTGAATGGGAATTCAGATAAGTTCTTGACGTCCCTTTTTTGAGAAGTGTTCCCTTTACAGGCGTTATGCTGACAATATAGTTATCTTTTGGACAGGCAGTCTTCAGTGCCTTGAAAGGTTTCTTTTTTACTTAAATAACACTACTTTATTTTTAAAGTTTGCTATCAATACTTCTTTGGATTTCATAAACAACCTGGATGTTATGATTTCCCAAAAACAGACTGATGCAGTGTTTCAAGTCTAACACTTACAGGAAGCATACATACTCAAATTTATTTTGCATTTTAACAGCTGGCACCCTGTGCATCAGAAAAAAGATATAGTTAAACACCAAATAGTTAGACTTGCATGCATGATTTCCCAAAACAAAGTCTTCTTACAGGAGACGTTTAAGCTTAAAGCAATGTTAGAAACACATGGGTACCCCCACTAATTTCATTCTAGGAATTATGGGGGAAGTAATTTACAAATGTGAACAATCTGTGTTTGTACCCATTTTGGGTAAAGGAGCACTTGCTTTTGGTTATAACGAATCCCCCAGGCCTGTGGCTAGGTATGGAAGGGCTATGATTCTTACATAAAATTTAGATGTTAAGGAAATCAATGCTATCATTCAGAAAAAAACTGGAATGTGTTTAAAATCGGGAGTGAGCAATTTGACATTTTGGGCCCACTCCCTTCTTTTGTGTACAAGAAGGACACTTCTTTCAAATATCTTATTGAGAGGGTGAGTTTGAGGTCTGAACATGGGCATATGAAAAAATGTGCCTGGTGTAACCAATGTAGGTACATTATGGCAGGATCAGTTTTTCACATAGCCAATTATAGCAAAGTATTTTCAAAGCAAAAATGTTATTGTTACAGCATTAGTGTAGTTTATGTAGCCTAGTGCCAATCTTGCCCAGGAATTTATATAGTCAAAATGGAAAGATCTTTAAAGATGATAATTTACCAAAATTTGTATGACATTTAGCAGAAAAATGTGAATAATGCCTTGTTTAAGCATATTAAAGATAATGCTGGATATTCCTTTAAGTTCTATGTGTTGGACAGGGTTGAAGACATAGCCTGGGAGGTCCTTGGAAAGATATTTTAGAATGGAGGAGCTAAGATGGCAACTTACATTAGACTCCATAAATGCCCATGACTTGAATGACATAGTGTCTATAGGGAAGTGTGTTGCGTCTTAAATCTTCCTTATTTTTGTAATTTTACAATTTTTTTCAATTTTAAGTGAAAATTAATTTTGCTGAACGTGTATTTACAGAATTCATGGTGTGTTTCTCTTATGTTTGTTGTTCAACATTCTTTCCCATGCTGATTCATTTTTTTATTGGATTGTTTTTTATGGTTCACATTTTTATTGGGTAGTGTCACTTTAAGAGCTTCAGTGGTTTTCGTTTTTCAGTTATCTTAATTGCGTTACAATCAGTATATTAACTGTTTATCCAATGAAATTTTAGGAGAGAGGGTTTTGTAAGTGTATTTATTTCTTGCTTTCATGTGATTTTAAGCATTCTGAAGAAGTCCCTGTGACGAATGAAAGCGCTTGCTGTTTTATATTGTGGTCTTGGGTTTTCCTTATTAAAGATTTTTGCAGCACAGTACAAATGCTTAGGGTTTGTTTTTTTAATCTCCTATGAACCTAAGAACAGTGTCTGTCCTTTCCTAAGGAATTATTTATACATCAAACATGTTTACCAGTGACTATTCTACTATTCCTACTCTAGTATTACAACACTGCAGCATTATCACAAAGTTTGCCATTGAACTCACTCAGATCTCATCATTGTGTTCACTTAAAAAATCCCCACTGGCTGGAATGAAATCAATATACTGGAAACACAAAGGTACTGAAACATAGATGTGACGTAATACCTGGAATGGACCAACAAAGGTTTTCTGCATTTACTTGAGCGTTCATGCTAGCAAGGGCTCTTTGTTGGAGTTATTAAAGTACGGATGTTAGGTGTAGTGCTTAAATATCCACTTCTGCCTAGAAAGGGAAGTATATCCAAGAATCTCCAATTGGCTGAAAAGACACTTAAATGTCAGAGTAGGAGAAAAGAATCATGGAATTTGCATATTTGGCATATCTTTAAACCTCAGAGATATACAGAGAGTGTGTGTGTGTGTGTGTGTGTGTGTGTGTGTGTGTGTGTGTGTGTGAGAGAGAGAGAGAGAGAGAGAAACAGATACACAGACCGTGTGAGCCTAAAACTGAAAGACCCTACTTTAAAACTCAAAATTTTACATGTAACATAACAGTAAGTTTCCTCTGACTCTGAATAAGGAAACAAATCACATTACAACAAATTTCTAGAAAGATTAAGTAAATCTTAATTTTTCTATCATCAACATGCTGAGTGATATGCATAATTGCATACTAAATTCTATTTGTATAGCCTTGTCTAGGTTCATAGGTAGGTACTAGACTATTGGCCCTAGGGCCTATATAAGCCTAGCCAAAAAGGTACCCTGGCTTTTGCCACCCAAGGCAATTATTTTCCTGTGCCCCTGTCAAGCAGAGCCACAGAAGTGATCCCCAGGGTGAATTTCCTATCTCTCATCCAATCATCAAGGTTTTTCTTGAAAAGTGCTAATGAGAAGCTTTGTTTGATATAGATAGGTAGTTTGATTCAGAGTATGGGAAGTCTCTGGAACAGGAATCTATCCCTCCAGCATGTTCTGTTTATTGTGGGGACAAGGTTTAGGTCCCTAGACCATGTAGCTTGGAGGGGTTGGGAGAAAAGCTGGAGTTTTTTGAGACGGTCTGCATAGGTCATCTGTTTGAGGCCGGTAATCCTCTTTGTAAGGTATTTCTGTGGCTTTTCCAGCTGCTGTAGATGTCTTGTGAGGTTCATACCAAAACGGGCGCTGTATTCTATAATGTATCTAATTAGTGATGAGTACAGGGGAACAATAACATCTTTTTTCCTGGATGAGTAACCTTTTGTGATGAGGTGTACCACGTAGAAGGATTTCCTGACTACTGTGGCGATGTGATTATCAAAGGAGAGACTACTGTCCACCTGTGTCCCAAGGTCTCTTATCACACTTTTGGTGTTAAGTAGACTACCGCCTATGTGGTAGTTCATGGGTACAGCGTTTTTACCAAAAGGGATGACAGTGCACTTTTTGACATTGAGCTTGAGGCCATGGCTTTGACACCAGGCATCTGTCTCAGTGAGGCCCTTTTGTAGGATGTCCACATAGTTAGGAGTTTCGATTATGGCTCCTAGTTTGCAGTCATCTGCGAACTTCATTAGCCAAAGACCTTCTGTGTTAGCCTGTACTTTAGAGAAGTAGATACCAAACAGGAGAGGACCCAGGACTGAACCCTGTCGTACTCCACTTGTCACTGGTCTGAAGTCGGATTTGGAGACTGCTACTTTCACAGCGTGGATTCTGTCAGTGAGCCAGTTAGCAACCCATCTTGTGACATAGGGATTTATACCTAGTTAAGTGAGTTTATCTATAATTTCAGAGTGGGGGCTGGTGTCAAAAGACTCGGTGACATATAGATAGGCTGTGTGAACCACCTTACTCTCATCTACGGCTTTGGTGACCACCTCAAAGAAGTCTATCAGGTTTAGAAGACATGATATGCCTTTTACAAACCCAAACTGGGTGGGGTCCAGAGTTTGGAGATTACCAATGTCATTGTTTCATAGCCTTACAAACCAGGCTTGTCAGGCTAATGGGGTGGTAGTTCCCAGGGTCCGTGGTGGCTCCCCCTTTGTGGAGTGGAATAACCGTCGCTGTGCACCATTCAGTGGGCACAAAGCCTGAGGTGAGGCTATGATTCAACATGATACTTAGGTGGGGTGCCAGTTCATTCTGTAGTTCATGTAGAATGCAGCCTGGGATGTTGTCAGGTCCCATGGATGCTGTGGTCTTGGCTTTGGAGAGTGCGGTTTTTACCTGTGCAGCCGTGATTACAGGAACTTTGCATTCTTCTGGTATAGAGATGGGCCCTTTAGCGGGTGAGAGGGAGGTAAAGTTAGCACTGAACCTTTCTGCCACGATGTTGGCAATATCAGTTGGTTCTGTATATTTAGTGCCATTCTGCTGTAACTCAGAGCAGATTTGAGTGTTGCCATTGAGATTCCTGACATAGCTATAGAATGCTTTGTGGTTGTCTTTAGAATCAGTGGTGATTTTGTTTTCATAACTAGCTTTGGAGGATTATATGAGGGATCTCAGCTTCTTACTGAGGCTGACCAGGGAGTTCCTCCAATCATGGAATTTTACTCTTTTTTACAACAGTTTCTTTCTTTTGTTATAGAGTTGTTTATGGCAGGGGACCACCAGATTGGCTTCCGTTTTTTGGAGGATAGCATCTTGGTTCTGTTAGGGATTGCAAAATCCATGCACTCGTGTAAATACTTATAAAGTGCATTTGTGTAGGATTCAGCAGACGTAGCTCTATTGTCCATCTGCATGGGTGTCATGAAGTTTGCCACTTCTATTTTAAGAAGTGTGAAGATGACTTTGGAGACGTTTTTTACAGTGGTTTCCCTAATGGGGGGTGGGGGTGGGATGCGGATGTCTAGGGCGATTAGCTTGTGGTTGGATCTCACCAACGGGGAATTGACCTATGGTGTGGAACACCGGTTGTCCATGTTGGTAATGACCAGGTCTAGGATATTGCTGCCCCTGGTGAGGGTGTGGATAAGTGGTCCAAGGCATTGTTATTTATGAATTCCAGAAAATATTGAGCAAAAGAGTTGGTACATGAGTAGTTTTCCCAGTCAATGGTGGAGTAGTTGAAATCACCCATTATTAGGGTGTTAGGTTGCACCCTAATATTTTCCAGTGTATCAAGAAATAAGGAGTGGGAATCCTGGGGTATGGTGGGGGGTCTGTAGCAAGCTACAGTTTGGATTGTGATCTTGCCCAGCGTTAGTTGCACTTGGATAATCTCAGATGCATTATGCTGAGCAACTAGCCTGGAGGTGTGGATATCCTTAATGAATATGGACACGCCTCCACCTTTAGTGTTTTGGTCCAGGTTAGGTGGCCGAAAGGTGTGCTATGAATTACAGCCTGATAATGCAGGGGTGCTCTCTGCAGCCTTGAACCATGTCTCTGTCACTGCACAGATGTCAATGTTCTCCATTTTAAGGAGTGCCTCGAGTGAGTGCATTTTGAGGTTTAGACTTCCAGCATTAAGTAGCATTACCCTCAAATTTTGCTTGCTTGTACCTGTTACTGTGGTGAATTTGTCATTTGACCATTGCCTAAAAAAGGCACTATAGGGGTGGCAAGAGCCTTATCCAGTATCTGGAATCCCAAGCATAACAGGTGCAGGCCATCTCTGGCAAAGCATCGTGGTCTGTCGATCATGTCATCCCAGGCAGACAGATACTGGATCCCCTTAGAATGACACCAGAAGCTTAGCCAATTGTTGAAGTCAATCATTTTGTCCTTGTACTGTGGTATGGTTTGGGTGATGGCAGGATGCTACTTAGGGCTAGGGTCATAACTGCCTGGGCTACAAGATCAGACAGCTCCTCCATGTCTCTTATCATGTAGTTCAGGAAGGTACGTCTCAGGTCATTCATAACAACATGGACAATGACAGAGTCATATTTGTACTTGTTGTGGAGTGACCTGAGTGCATGCATTATGTGGCAGATCCTGGCACCCGACAAGCAGCTGACAGTAACTTTCTCCTTATTTAGCCTGGTGAGTGGAACATTACTGTGCCTGACTATAGAGTCACCCATGACTAGAGTGTTGGGTACGTTGTTATGCCTTATGGGCTGTGGTTGAGTGGCACACTGAGTTTGTGGGCTTTGTGTCATTTGGGTTGTGTTGAAGGGGTAGAGGTTGCTTGTGTTTCTGCTTTGGAGGTCTCTGTTGCTTGGGCAAATTTTTATTGAGACCCTCCACGAATATAGGTTTGTGTTTTGTGTTTCTATGTGTGTGTTTTGGTGGTGTATGTTTTGAGGGACTATGTGATGAGTGTGGTGTGGTGCAAGTGTTTACCTTCTCCTCTTGACTGTCTAGTCCTGTCTTGGGTGAAGAGAGCTTTGCTTCCAGTTTGGCTATGTAAGTGCATCTCTCACAGGTTGTAGTGTTGGGTGATAGGAGGAGAAGGTTGTCTGTGTACATGAGGCAATTGCTGCATTGCCCCAGGATGTCCAGATTCATCAGATATACAGGAGAAAACACCAGGAGATGACCCTTAGACATGTCTAGATAGGTGCTTATTTATTAAGTACTAAAAACTGTTTTCCTCTAGACAAGTGAGGAAAGTTAAGTGCTGTAGTAATTTGCAGCTTATTTAGTGCTTACAACAAGTCCTGAACAAGTGCTGAGCTCAAACACATTTGATTGCTAAAACTAAAAAAAACTGGCTAGATCTAAGGGAAAATTTGAAGAGCAGACTTTATGGTAACGGGAATAGTTTAACCCTAGCTAATAAGCTACCTAGTGCTTACCACTCCCACTGATAAGCTAGAAGGCTTCCCTCCAACACAGAAAGGCTTGGGGGCTCAGAAACTTACAAACAGGGCTTCCCTCCAACACAGAAAGGCTTGGGGGCTCAGAAACTTACAAACAGTCCTGGACACAGGAAATATGTATCTGGACTAGACTACTTACAGGAAAGGCAGGAAACAAGCTTAGAAAATTTTTTTTTTTTTTGTAAAGTGGAAAGCGAGAAAGGAGGAGCAGAAGATAATTCATGGTTAAGAAACTAAGTGGGTTGGCCTTCTCAAATGTTCTCCCTGTATTAGGTAGAATGAGGTAATGACACTAGACTGTGAGCAGTGTCCCAGATCAAATTTACAGTAGGGGTGGGCAACTGCAAAGCCACCAAGTATAAGAGCATTTTTTCTGAGCCATCTGGGTAGTGCTCTGCTTAAAATATTCCTTTGAACATCACCTACTTCTTGTTTTTTTTTCCTTCATAAGTATAACATAACAATTCAAAAACACTCATAGCACTCAACTTCTGTGAAGGGTGTATGCAGCTATTACCCAAATTGTACCCTTTCATTTCAATAGGGAACACTGTTTTCCCAAACCAAGAAGGCTGTGACTGGGTATTTCAGTGTTACACAGCCATATTCTACTGACCAGGGTCATATCTACGGTTCTTCTGACTGCACAGTAGGTGATTCATAGTCATTCACTAAAGAGACTTAAAAGAATTCAGAGGGATGCTAATTGTGCATGTCTCTTAATCAAATTATAGCCAAGAAGTGCAACTCTGCCAAACTGAGCACAGCATACAGCCTAGCTCTAAATTAAGTAGTCAATCAGTCAGTCGTTTACAGTTCGAAGTTTTGAAACTTCAGGCTTCAAAAGTAGATCCATACACACACACACACACACACACACACACACACACACACACACACACACACACACACACACACACACACACACACACACACACACACTAGAATTATTCAAGCAGCCTCAGTTTAATTAACCACCAAAGTACTTTTAACTGTGTGCTGTGGCACCTTTGCAAAAAAAAAAAAAACTTTTAAGGTAAGGATTATTTAGGCTAGATGAATTGCCTCCAGTATGCAGTTATGTTCCTGTTCACTTTCTGCTTGAACTGTGGAAAAGGAAATTGATATATTTAATCATCCTTTGTCTGTACCCCTGGAATTTTTCACCAGATTAACTGCAAACTATAACTTTGTCAGAGTAACACCTGATACTTATTTCTGGAGACAGTTTTGATATGTTAAGCATGGGTGCTAATTGAGACAATTAGAAAATAAGTACAATAAGGGGAATCTACAGTAAGTTTGAGAGTGCAATATCCTGAGGTATTTCCCTACTCTGTTGCAAAATATTCTCAGATTTACATATTGGGTGTGTGAGAGGTACAGCCCCTATCCTGTGGAGTACATAAGGACACAAAAATGGTTTAACGGTATAATGGCACATTTTGTAATTTGCTGTTTCTTTGTTACAATCGCAATTTAATTTTCAAATTGTCAGGATACACGGTATCACATCTTGCACATTTGAGCATACACTGTTACAGTTACTTAACTATTAAATTCCTCATTATCAAACAGCTCCATAAAATAGTGAAAACACAAGAAAGCCATTGTGGCAACATGGGAATATGAGGCCGGTAATTAGGGTTAAACTCAAGGCCTACAAGGATGGAATGGAGGGGTTGGAGAAGTCAAGGAGGCACAGTACAGGAAGTCTAGCAGAAGGGCAGCAAAGACTAAACTTGAAAGTAATACAACAAAAGAATTCAAGCAAGGAAGCAATAGCTTTTTAGATGCATAGCAAAAAAAAAAGGAAGGAAGGAAAGAAGGAAGGACAGAAGCGGCCAGAGTAAGCTTGGAGGGAGTTCACAGAATAATGGAAAAAAGCAGCGGTACTACATGAGATTTTTACTTTTGTTTTCACAAATGAAAGCAAACAGAGGGTGCCATACTGGAAGAGAGACAATGGGAAGAAGAGTGGACAGACCCCAGGATGCAGAATGATGAGGTTCAGAGTGAACTAGCTGCCTTTAGAGAAAATAAAGAACAAGGAGGACTATGTGTTGGCAGGCCCCTGATGAATATCATCAACAAGTCAATAACTAGTGCAGAACTGCCACTGGACTGTAGGAGAGCAATCATGGTGCCCTGTACAAGTGGTGAGTAGAAAAAATCCAGAGAACTACAAGCCTGTTAGCTAAACAAAAGTGGCAGGGAAAGTCATGGGGAGAATCCTGAGAGGAAGGCATGTAGCATTTCCAGAGCAGAGGACACAAACTTCACGACAGCAACTATCAAGGGTTCATTGTCAGAAGGAGGTGTCAGTCAAACATGATTCAGTCTTATGTTTGGTTTATAGGTGAACTTGACAGGGGGGACTAGTTGGTATAGTCTACCTGAACTCAAGCAAGGTGTTTAACTGAGTCCTGCAAAGAAGACTGATAGGAAATATGGAAAGGTCAGGGGTAGGACAAAGACTGAGGAACTGAACAGACAGAAGGATGTACAGTAGGACACAGGGGGGGGGGTGTAAATACTGTCAATATCAAGAATTAGGAACATGACTGCTGCAGTACTGAATGGGTCTGTCCTGGGTCTAGTACTCTTTAATGTGTTTGTCTCACACTGAGCTGAAGCAAAAGACATAAGGGTTGGCCCCTCTGCAGATGACACAAAAATAGGTACAGTATTGGAAGATGGGAAAAGTGTAGTAAAGTATAGGATTTAGAAAATCTGACAACTGGCGACAAAGGTAGCTGCTGAGGTTCAATGCAAACAAATACAATATTGTGCACTTAGGCCATAGCAATTCATGTGTGAGGTATCTGCTGGTGAAAAATGAGCTCACAGGAAAAAATATATTAGAGCAGTGAGAGAGAAAGATGGAATTAAGCTGTTGGTCACTGTGCTGCCATCCTGGAAGTCCTCTGAAGTTTTACTTTTATTCAAGTAAGTATAACATTAAGTACAATTCCAAAGACATGCATCTGGAGCATTTCTCCCCGGGCCTCCGCTGAAAACAGGCTCTGTGGAACCTAGTCGGACATTCCCGGTCAACAAATGTTAAATAAAATTAAATAAATAAATAAACAATATCAAAATCTACCGACAGCATCCATTTGTCTTTCTAGCTCTTTGAAGTGACAAGTATCAGTTATCTAAGAATGTTCAGACTTAGCATCTTTCACACCTAACATGCATGTGAGGGAGGAAAAATATGGACATTTGTTTAAGACTATAACTTTGAACACTTAACAAAATTCTGTTTTTCTTTTTCTTTTGTACACAAAATAATGGCACGAGAAATCATACTGATACAGGTGTGTGGCTGGTATATAGTGTTGCTCAGGCTGTCATAATTTTTTTTTCTTCAGAACACTGAGGAAGCTGCACAGTTCCTGATGGATAAGGTAGCTAAAATTGGGTGGTCTCTTGTACCAGTCCACCATCTGAGTCTGTGAATAGTTTGGACTTTCTTAATCAGAATTTAGCTATGTGAACAATTATGATGTCATACAGATTGCTTCTTATGTGCATTACGTCTGTTGCAGTTTGTGCATAGGACATACAAGACAAGAAGTATCTTATCTTGATTCCCTGTGTCCAGCTATTTTTCAGATTGCAAGATTTTTGTTGAGATCAGCAGTAACTCCTTTCTCTTTAAAAGCAATATTGGTTTTCTTTTCTTTTTAAGAAACTATCATTAGATTCAAATATCCTGGAAAAATATCACTGCCATGACTATAACCACCCATTTAAAGGGAAGGTTACTGAACAGGTTGAGTGTATACTGATGTCTTCCTATCTGACATCCCCATGATCTTGGATCCCTGTCAGTTCTGTTTTAGATTCAGACACAATACTGAGAATACCTTTGTGCAGGTAGTGAATGAACTCCTAACTTTGCAGTTGCACCCAGAATGTAGTGTTCCGGGGTTAATTCTTTTAGGTGATTTGCTCATAAGTGCAGTTCATCCCAAGGTTTTGTCTTGACTCTCCTGTTGTTCACAGCATACATGTTGCCACAAAGAAATGCAATTATGGGGAGAAAAATATATTCTCAGTCTTACATTAGTGATATATAGTTAAAACCCTGCCATCTCAGGATCAAGTGCCAGATTTTGTCATTATTGCTTGGATTTTGAAGCCCACTGGTTGAAGCTAAATCACATAAAGCTCAACAGATGAGAAATTAGGCTTTCCTGCTTTGTGGCAATATTTGTCTTTCACTGCTTCCACTGTTATTACCATTGATTACTTTGATTACTTTGAGGCCAATTTCTGTTTCGGGTCCATGAGATGAACATGATTCTTTACGACAGACTGACACTAAAAGACCATACATGACACTAAAAGACCATACATAATCTATCATCAGGTTATCCTATTTATATTTTAGGAATATTGTTCATATTAAATACCTTATGCCATCATCAGACTTGTCCAAGGCGATAAATACATTAGTTCTCTTCTGTCTGGATTACTCTTATGCCCTGTACCTTGACCTGACACATCTGCAACAGATAAAGAATTCCATAGCCAAATTATTAGATCTATATTAAGTCAGCAAAATGGCATTACAGCGAATGCCGTTTTGCTGACACAGAAACAACGAAATCCCACAACAGCAAAACCCCAGGTCAACGATTTTTTCCCAGGGTCCCACACCCTCCCCCAACTAAATATACCAACTCCGAGATCGCACTACAGTGGAGTAAAGGGCATTGTCACAGCTCAGGCCAACCAATTTTTTTTCCTTGGGAAATAAATCGCTGACCTGAGCTGTCGCCGTTGTGAGCTTTTGTTCTATATGTGTTGGCGAAACAGCATTCGCTGTTATGCCATTTCGCTGACTTAATATAGACCCAAGTTACTGACCGTTTTTATAGAACCAGCCATATAACTCCAGTTCTGCAGCATCTGCACTGACTTCCAGTTGTAGCCAGGTGTGTTTTTAAGATCTTGACTCCATGTCTCTCATGATCTGACTCCTGTTTAATTATGACTCTGTGTACAGGCTAGGCATTTCACGTAATCATTAGAAGGCCTGTTGGCTGTTCCAGGGACTAGGCTTGAAAAATCAGGCAGAAGTTCTTTCTCCTGTTTAGCGCTGATCTTGTGAAATCAACTACCTTTTCTGATTTTGGTGAGAGAAACAGAGAGCTCTTTCAGAAGGTCACTAAAATTCTATCTTTTCAGGAACATTTAATTGGCTCCTGGGAGAGATGTAAATGGCTGAACGTTTGAATGCTTTTATGCAATGTATACATTTTATGGATGTCTCTATATTATTGTATTAACCCAATTTGCTGCCACGTATTTTACTAATTTTCTCATAAGAGGCTTAGTTCTCAATTATAGTTTTAATAAACAAGTACATGCATAGATAAATCAACACATAATCTAATAAAAGCTTTTACTTGCTTAAAGCAACCATAGATCTGAATAATTCAGTTAAAAAGAAGAAATGCCTCAGCTTTCATAGACCATCTAAGGAACCCAATGACTTAACAGCACTAACTATGTAACTGAATGGAGGAAAAACTAATTTAAGATGTACAGGTTGTTTCATATTACAGAGACCCAAACTTCATTCTGGGAGGAGGACAAAGAGAGGCAGAAAAACAAAATCACATCAGTATGGCAATCCCTTTGATGACCATTTTGGTAGACAGGAATTTACATTATGATAAAAAGTGATTCTGAAGCTTGGGTAGTTCTTAAAAGTATCAAGACACACCTGGTTTCAGTGGCACAAAATGATGAAGACATATGACTTAGCCAACCCACAATTAATTAGGCTGAAGTGGAGCCTGCATGACTTACTCTAGGTTAGGAGCCAGCTGGGGAGGGAGAGGTGTGTGAAAATGAAGCCTGCCCACCTGTCTCTCTGTGGAGAGGAAGAGACATATAAAATGGAGTCGCTTCATCTCTCACAGGTGAAAGGTTGGGGGCATGTGTCTGGGAATGACTACTCTGACCAGAATTTCTAGTGGAGGCCATGGATTAATAGCGACATCTGCCTTCAACAGGTTTGTTGGGGCTATGGTGGTGGCACCATTTATAAAAGTAGGCGAGAAGTCCTGATACTGCCACATTGTACATCCACCCCCTTGTAATCTTATTCAACAGAATTCTAGGGTGTATAACAATATAACCAATTCTATTATGCCTGTATGGATGACTACTATAGTACAGTCTACTCTTGAACAGTTAAGGAATGAATGGACAGGATCATGCCCATTGAACAAATGGTTGTGAGGGAAGGGGTGGCAAAAGGAATATTAAGATAAGATGAAAAAACATAAATATAAGCATATATGTAAACACACACAAAAAAAAACAGCCCAGCACAACACAGTTTACTCCACCATGCTTTATTGGACACAAGGAAAATCAAGAAAACAGCAGCTCATAGTTTCTCTGCTGATGCTGCATCAACAAATTCACTTATCTGTGTGTCCAGTAAAGTGTGCTGGAGTAAACTGTGTTGGTGCTGGACCTTTTTTCATGTTTGAACATTTTGTTGTCCATGTACCTTCAAATCCAAGCAATATTTTGACTGTTTCAATGTGTGTGTGTGTGTGTGTGTGTGTGTGTGTGTGTGTGTGTGTGTGTGTGTGTCTATACATATATATATATATATATATATATATATATATATATATATATATATATGTATACACATACATACACATTTTTGATGGTGGAATGGTGGAGCCTTCCTATAGGTGTAGGTCACACCTACTCATCATTTTCACTTAAACGCTAATATTAAACAAAAAACAATGTAATGACATCTTCTTTAAAATACAAGTAGTTGTTATCTAGCATGTTGTGTCTTTCGTTTTATCCAGGTTAGGAGTCGCCACAGCGGAACTCCAGTCTGCTAATGTTTGGTAGCGGATTTTTTACATGCCGAGTTACCAGCCCTGACACACGCCCATTCACCACACAGAAGATGCTCTAGCTGTTGTTATCTAGCATGCAGTTATCAAATTACTATTTGCAATTAATCTGTAGACAGCTACAAGTATGAAAATATAATAATTTAGTGGTTTTCATGCGTTCTTTGTGGTAGTGTTTTTTTCTCTAATCAGCACATGTTCTAGTCACCAAGTCAAATCTGTTTTATATATATGTATATTCACTATAAGTTTGCTACCTGAGTCCAGTTTAGCATGGCATGATTGTATTTATACTGCTGTATAAGTTTGAAATGAAACCCTGCTCCACATTTTTTTTTTTTCTTTGTTTTAGGGTCACATTGTCTTTGCTACTGATAAGAAAGACTGCATGAACCAAAAGACTTCACTCGACTAATAACACAGAATGAAGAATTTAGGAACTATGTACCACTCTGCTTTACTGCTTTTGAGCTACATAAATGATTAATATGTGTAAGTAGAAAGTCTTTACAACCATATTTAAAACATCTTACTTGAATTAACCCGAATTAATGTGACAAACATTGTATACATTAAAATCCTTTTTCCGCTTTTTCAACCATACTTAAGACATGTTATCTGAATTAATGTGTCAGCCATTACATGCTTTAAGATGCTTATTTTGTTGCACTGAAAATGAATTTTGATTGATTATACATTGTCAACCTATGTGTTAAAACAATAAAAAATGCATTTCAGGTTTTATTTTCTTCTTGTTTCCTACATGTTTTTGGTTTCCCTTGACAGAGAAGCATGCTCACCGCATTCCAATGCCTTTTTTATTGCATATGGGGATTGCCATTCCCATCAAAGTTATTGCTTTAGTTACAAAACATCTTCCCACAATGCATTTTGTTCTAATTTTTATTAAACCCTATTGCACACTGATATCTTACTACCACATACCACAAGTAAGATATAGCCAAAAGAGCTTTGTTCCATAATCAAAAGACTTAAAGTAATAGCATTTTGCAGGAGAATGTTTATTATCTTCAGTCAGCACTAGTGCTTTATAAAAGTATGCGCTTAGTTGTATCACTGATTATTATGTTCTCCATGTTGTTGTTTTTTTTTCCTTTTTTCTTTTTCCTGTCTTTACAATTTGATTATGAGACACCTCAACACAAATTGTACTAGTACAGATCCCAAAGATCAGTTTGCAGAATATCATGTAAGCAAACAATATAAAAATTACCATCCATGGCATAAATTATACCAACTGCACCTGTTAATGCTGCACACCCATTTTTTGGTGAGATGTGGTTTTCCAAATGAAAAAAAAGCTGTCTCATTACAAAGCACTTTGAAGCAATATAATTTAAAAAAAAAACGTAACACTTGCCAGTGTAAAATTTTGCTGCTAAATAAGAAATTTTGCATCAGAATGCTAAAAAACAGCTTGGATATAACAAAGCACAGTCATGAAGTTATCATTAGGTGCATGCATATTGATGATATTTTTGAAAATATTGAAAACAGCAACATGCAACAGATTTTCATACTCCTAGTATCAACATATCTATACTTAACACCCTCTATGTATGTCTTTAATTTTACACAGACACATTAAAATATTCATGTCACACACATAAACTAAGCTTGGACAGTGACTGCCAAATTATTTTAAAAAGGTACTCACAAAATGACTGTCTTGTACATTTCAAATCAAAATTATTAACATTGCTAGTTTGTTTATTTATTTTATTTATCTATTTTTATGTTATGACTGGGTAAGTGAGTGGGTCTACTGACTCTTTTCAGCAAAGACTTGAGGTTCATTGAGCAGAAAAACAGCAGTTTGTCATATAGTGCACAGGTGGAAATACAAAATTCACTTGAGAGAATATACATACAAAATTCCTTACAGAGAATGCACATTGGTTCAAATACAGTACTCATAGTAAATACATATATACAACAGCATTAGATTAACAGTCAGTGCAACAGTAGATATGAAGGCAAACATTATACAAATCCTGTTAGCCAAAATTAAAACATTGAATGGCATTAACCATTGACAGTGAAACAGTTACAGACAGTGTGAAAAAAGATGCTCTTTGATAACATTTTTAATATCTCTGGTGGTTCCATGGCTTTTGATTTTGACTGACAGGTGGTTACAGGTTGCAAGCCCCAATCTGTAAAAGTCTGTTTCCCCCAAAACAGTTTAAATCATTGGCAAAGAAAGGAGAAATACTTGTCTCAAAAGCTTCTGAGATTGAATGTGTTGTCTAGGAACAGTAATTTCCCTTTTGAAGGGGATAGTATCCTTGCTTTAAAACCTTGAAAATTAGAGTGCTTAAAAGCAGAATAGTCCTAGAAAGCCAGACAGTGTTTTTGAGCAATCTGCAGTGGTGGAGTAAAGGATCTACTAGCAGAACAAATCTACACATTCTGTTCTCTGCACTTTGTATTCTGTGAGCATTGTATATGGAATGAAATATGAGGAAAGGGAGACCGTATTCCAAAGCAGGCATTAATATATTTTTGGCAATGCATAAGCAGACCCTTGGACTGAGATGACTAATTTAATAATATATTTTGAATTGGCTAGGACTTTATTAGTGTCTATGTGGGTGCAAAAAAATTGTATTTCTGTTCTGTGACAGTGGGAATAATTTATCTTTGTGATATTTTAATGGAGTGTGAGAAATAAGGGGTAGTGTCTTAATTATCGGTAAGATCATGACATCAGTTTTCTTGGGATTGATTAGAAGTTTATTGGTTATGGACCAGATACATAGTGACCAAAGCCATCCTGCAACTTGTTTCGCAGGTCACCATTGGTAGTACTAGATTATAAAAGAAGTATATCATCAGCATACATAACTAATTTGAGATCTGGCAGCTCAAGAGGGAGTGTTTGACAAAGAGGGAGAAGGTAAGTGGGCCTAATACAAATCCTTGTGTTACTCCAGTGATAAGAATGCCTAGAGGATATGAAGTTGTTGAGATAAACTTGGAAGGATCTATCCTGTAGATAATGCTAAAAAAAGCAAACAATGTCTTCCCTAAAGTAAAGTCTTTTGAACTTGATGAGAAGGATACTATGGTTAACAGTTTCAAATGCCCTGTCATATCCACAAAGAGAGCAACAGAAATGTTGGCTTCATTCATTCAAGCTGTAATAAACAGTGTCTGTGGCCATTAGCCGGGCTGTAAAAGTACTGAATGCATTATGAAAGCAATGCTGTGCATTACAAAGTATGCCATAACTGTCAATGTGATTTAGCAGTTGTTTGTATAGTACTTTCTCAAATAGTTTTGTACAAATTAGAGACAAGTCTGTATGTTTTAATCCTTATAAGAAACAGAGAAAGTAAAAATGTGAGTAAGGGGGATTTGCAATTTTTTTCAGCAGCTAGCTTTAAGAAGCTGTGATGGGGCTTAGAGAATTTTGTACCATCATTGTTAAGTGACTTAGTCTAATTAGCTGTTATTTTGGGAACAGCAAAACATGGTTGTTTTGGAAGGTAGTGGATATAATGTGACAGAAGAACCAGCATCCTGTTCATGTGTAGGTTGGTTCTGAGAAGTAAAACTATTTGTTATGTCTCTTATGATGGAAAACAGATGGCCATTAGTAAAGATGAAGGAATTTGTTAATGTTAGATCATTCATTGACAGTGCAGAATTAGGTAAGGCACCTGTCATCTGTTTCATTTCTTTCCAGAACAGACTAGGTGTAGGCCAGTTAGATACTAGTCACTGTCTAAAGTGGATTTTGCTGTATTGTTAGCCATTCTTATATCTTCTTTATAAGTTAAAAAAGGTTTGGTGCAGTTCACTTCTTTGCAGGTCCTTTTTCCAGGCATTCCAGACATTGTCTGTGGATGTCATTTAATACTGGAAGCACACTCACAATTCTATCTGATATTATAGTCACAAATATTTTATATTCATGGTTCAAGACTGCTGTTAGCCCATAACAGCCAGGGAGGAGGGGTCTTTACCTTTTTTCGATATTAATGATACTATTGCCTCCTGCCATGATCTTGGCATTTCCTTAGTATTCAATATTTTGTTAAAGAAAGCTTTCTATAAATGAATTGCCCCGTCCATTCATATTTCCACCAGAATTCTATCCCATCCTGGGGATTTCCCACTTGCCTATTTCTTTAATTGGTTAGTAATTCCCTGCTGTGATACTGGCTTGATTAAACTATTCTCCTCTTCCCTCCATAACGTTCTCATAGCAACCTTTACAATTGATTTCTATCCTTTGCTCAGGTAGAAAAATGCTCACGAATCCTCTCAAAACGCATCCTTTTGGTTTTCCCTATATAATAACTGTTGCAGTCTTTACATGTAGCTAAAAAGACTAAGTTCTTAGTCTTACAGTTAGCATTTACTTTAAAGGAAAAAATCTGTCCATAAACAGGAGGATTCGTGAGCATGTTTATGCTATAAAAAAGTGTGATGTAATTAATGCTTTAGCTAAACATGTGTTGGACTCAGGTTTGGTACACAGTTTTTTCTTTAAAGTAATAGAGGTAGTCTTTGAAAATCCAAGAGGTGGTGATTTAAAAAACTACACTGAGCAGAGAGAGCTTCATTGGATTCTAAGGTTTGGTGCTGAAAGGAAACCGTGGCTCAATGATAGGGTTTCTTTAAAACCCACTCTAAAATCATGGGATTTACCTAAGTGATAATTGCTTATTTTAATAATTGATTGTTGATGTTACTATATAAATGTGTATTGTGGTGATGTTATTTGTCTGAAGAAGCACTTCAGTGCGATAGCGCTTGCATTATTGTCTGTGATTCATTTTTATATTAAAAAGTGTGCCACAGCCTTGTCTCTGGGACTCCTTGTTTTTTTCAAAGAATATTGCTGTTTTGTGGATTCTCAGTTGATCCCTTTGCAGGTATTTCGGACTTTAATTTTGGGAGTCTCTTTATTTTTTGTGATTTTGTTCCTTTCTTTTTATTGTTATCTTCCAAATTCTTACAACTAAGCATGAAATTTAGGCCTGCCTCTGTTGCATTGTTCTTTGGTGGTTCTAACTGCTAGTTATGCTCCCAATTAGAAGGCCCCTTATGTAGTATTCCTATGCTCGGGGAAACATCACCTTGTATTTGGTGAATGAATGTTGAAACAATGCAGATGCCACTATAAGGATGTGATCAACTATTCCCTTTTACTGCGATAACATGCTAGATAAACCTCTTTATTGTATAATGTAACATTTCTAAGTGTTCACATTATCTATCACCCTTTGCAAAAATGATTATAGTCAGCCAGCATGAAAAGTGCCTAATATAATCTAACTTGTTGCTTAAGCAAATGATCGTGCTTGGCATGTGTATTACAGCCCCCCCCATCATGTTATTGTATGCTTACCTCCTCTTCAATAATGTGTTATCCTGTTTTGAAATGAATAAGTATGTATACCCACACTTTTGTCTTGGAGATAACCTCCAGCATTATGTTCACATCGGCAGTCATTCTTTTCAAACAAGATCTCCCAAACATCATGTCTTACTAATCTTGGTCAATTGAGACAGAGGGGGAAAGCTCCTTTATCATTCCAAAGTGTCCCAGCAAAGTCAAGATGAGTAGTGAGGTTCTCCCTTTTTTGTTTTTCCTTTTCTTTCCCCTTCCTTCTTCCTCCTTCTACCAATATGCCAAACTCTGTTTAGTTGCATCTTCCTCTAAAAGTACATCTAGAGATCCCTTCTGCTCTTTTCTGATGAAGCTTTCATGAACTCTCTTGTCAAATCAATGGGCTTCTTCTGCCTCTAGACTATTTGCTGCTGAAATACAGGGAGTGGAATTACAACTTTCCTTTCTGGTGTGTTTCCCCCATCCTCTTTGGTGCCATGTGATCCTTCCTCTGCTGTCTTGTCTTTCTCTTGCACCAGACTATATATCTCAAGGTCCTCATCTATCAGGTCTAGTTCTGAAAATGTTTTGAAGCCATGCAGAAAAAGAATTCTAAACACAGCAGGATATAGTAGTTTAAAATGCACATTGACTTGTCTGCATTTATAAAGAAATGTGTAAATTTGGCCCTCTTAAGCCTCAAGCACAAATTAAAATCATGGTTTATAAAGACACATTGCTCTCCTATTAGTAGTGTTTTCCATTTCTTCCACAGGAGAAACACAACAGCTGCTCCTTCAATTGAACGTCCTACACTTTGATTACTATCAGTCGAGGGAAATGTTGTGTCAACCTTGCTGCCACATAAACTCTGTGGGCTCTGTCAGTCAGTATGTCCTCATTAGTCAACTCAGTCCAGTTATTCATCTGATCCACAATTAAAAAACTCTGACAGTGTTTCCCTTTGACACCATCAGGGATATTTATTACACAGAGAATCACCCTCATCTCCTTGTCTTCCGTTCCTGGATTTTTTTTGCCAGTTCCTTCCTCACACTCTCCAGTTCTGAGATTCTCTGACTGACTTTCTTTTCCCATTCTTTCAGTAAATCTAAATCATTCTACTGGCCGTTTTGGGCCAATTTTCTAGCTCTTTCAAGTCCCCCTGTATAAAACCCACTTTGGCACGGTTTTTGCGCTTGTTACTACTCAGCTAAGCTCCTCGTGGTCCTGCAGAGTGGTGCTAGCAGCAGAGAGGCTAAAAGAGCGACTGCTAACCTGATAAAAGTGCTTTTTTTCCTGCTACTACCTGGGCGACTGTCTGATCTAGCTAAACTGCAAGTATTTCTGCTTCTTGAACTGTTTTAAACTGTTTAAAGTTGTTTTTGCACCTGCACTTTTAAAGTTTGTCCTGTTTGTTGCATTTACCTTTTGAGGCTACACACTCAAGTGCACTAGCCTGTGTTACATATTTATTGCTTTTTCTTGCTGTTTGTTGCAAAAAAGAAAAAAAAAAAAAAAATTATCCTTGTTTTCCGTCTTTCCTGACCTAGAGTAGTCCAAATACAGGCTTTGCTGTATTCTGGACTTTTGGAAATTTCCTGCGTTGCCCATTTCCTTTCTTGGATAAAGGGAGTCTTCTTTGTTCACCAGTGGCAGTGGGGAGCTTAGAGCAGCCTATCTACCCTGGAGGAGTGTTCCCAGCACAAGAATCTGATAGTCTATTGGCCGTTTTGGGCCAATTTCTAGCTCTTTCAAGTCCCCCTGTGTAAAACCCGATTTGGCGTAGTTTTTGCGCTTGTTACTACTCAGCCAAGCTCCTCGTGGTCCTGCAGAGTGGAGCTAGCAGCAGAGAGGCTAAAAGAGCGACTGCTAACCTGATAAAAGTGTTTTTTTTCCTGCTACTACCTGGGCGACTGTTCGATCTAGCTAAACTGCAAGTATTTCTGCTTCTTGAACTGTTTTAAACTGTTTAAAGTTGTTATTGCACCTGCACTTTTAAAGTTTGTCCTGTTTGTTGCATTTACCTGTTGAGGTTACACACTCAAGTGCGCTACCCTGTGTTACATATTTATTGCATTTTCCTGCTGTTTGTTGCAAAAAAGAAAAAAAAAACAATTATCCTTGTTTCCCATCTTTCCTGACCTATAGTAGTCCAAATACAGGCTTTGCTGTATTCTGGACTTTTGGAAAGTTCCTGTGTTGCCCATTTCCTTTCTTGGATAAAGGGAGGCTTCTTTTTTCACCAGTGGCAGTGGGGAGCTTAGAGAAGCCTATCTATCCCTGGAGGAGTGTTCCCAGCACAAGAATCTGGTAGTCTATTGGCCATTTTGGGCCAATTTCTAGCCCTTTCAAGTCCCCCTGTATAAAACCCGCTTTGGCGCAGCTTTGCGCGATTTTGCGCATCGGGCAGCTCCACTTAATTGGGTTTAAACGATTCTCAGCTCCACAAAATCTGCTCTTCACTTTTTCCCTTAGAACTGATCTAGTTCTCATAATAAACACCCTATTCCTACTCTAAAGCCTGGCACTTGCTCACTAAAGCAATTATATAAGTCAGCACTAAAAAATTAAAAGCACTACACCCTCACAAACTCCCCTTGAGTACCTTGTTCCCCATTGGCCCTTTTTTTCAATTATAAAGGAATTCCCAATACTATTCTAGCATGTCCAAAGGTCAGTTGGCAATCTCTACTCTGGTCCAGCTGGTGAATCTGGGAATCTTGAGGCAATATTACAACTGCCTCATGTACACAGACAACCCTCTCCTCCTCCCAACAAATTCCAACACATGTGAGAGATGCAACCATATAGCCAAACTGGCTAAGCTCTTTCAACTCAGTACTGGCGTAACCAGTCAGGAGGAGAAGGAAACCACACTCACTACAATTCCAGTCTCACATAGACCTACCATGACAGCAAACCAAACACATAAACACACAAAAACATACTCGGAGGTTCTAAATAAAAATCTGCCTGAACTGTAGAGACCTCCAAAGCAGACACTCAAGCAACCGCTACCCCAAAACAAAACACGTGCAACACACAGCTCACAAAGCCAGTGTGCCGAACAGTCACAGCCCTTAAGGCTAAACAACACACCTGATAAACGTGTAATAGGTGACTCTATAGTCAGGCATACTGACATCCCGCTCACCAGGCTGAACAAGGAGAAGGTCACGGTGATCTGCCTGTTCGGCACTAGGATCCGCCACATAACACAAGCACTCAGGTCACTCCAAGGCAAGTACAAATATGACTCAGTCATTGTCCATGCTGGTGTGAATGACCTGAGACGTACCTCCCTGGACCACATGAAAAGAGACATAGAGGAGCGCTCTGAGCATGTAGCCCAGGCCGGTATGACCCTGACCTTGAGTAGCATCTTACCCTCACCAGGAATGATGCCACAATATGAAGACAAGATGATCAATTTCAACAATTGGCTTAAGTATTGGTATCATTCAAAGGGGATCCAATGCCTGTCAGCCTGGGATGACATGCTTGACAAGCCACGATGCTTCGCTAGGGATGGCTTGCACCTGTCACCCCTGGGCTTTCGGATATTGGCAAAGGCTCTTGCCACCCCCATAGTGCCTTTTTTAGGCAAGGCTCAAAAGACAAACCCACCTCCATAGGTATCACAAGGGATAAGAAACTAAGAGTAATGCTACTCAATGACAGAAGTCTAAACCTCAAGATGCACGCACTCGAAACTCTCCTTAGCATGGAGAACATCGATATCTGTGCAGTAACAGAAGCCTGGTTCAAGGCTCCCGAGAGCACCCCAGCACTACCAGGTTATACCTCATACCATGCTTTTCGGCCCCAAAACTTGGATCGAACCACAAAAGGAGGGGGAGTATCAATATTCGTCAAAGATACCCACACCTCCAGGTTGGTGGCACAGCACAAAGCATCAGAGACTATCCATGTGCAACTAACAGTGGGTAAAACTGCCTTCCAGTTTATAGCCTGCTACAGACCACCCTCCCAAACCCAGGAATCCCACTCGGCCTTCCTGAGAACACTGGAAAATATGAAGATCTCTCCAAACACCATTATATTGGGTGACTTCAACTACCCAAACATAGACTGGGAGCATTACTCTAGCTCCAATACCCTAGCCCAAAGGTTCCTAGAATTTATAAACTCAAATGCTATGGAAAAACTTGTTACCACTCCCACAAGAGGGGAAAACATACTGGACCTGATCATCACCAATATGGGGGCTCTATGCCCAAGACCAGAAGGGTATTCCTCACTGGTAACATCAGACCATAAACTAATCTAACTGGATATTCACATCCCAACCCCACCCCCTGCCATGAAAACCACAGTAAAAAACTTCTCTAAAGCAAATTTCACACTCCTCAAAACCGAGGTGGAATCCTTCAAAGCCCCCGGGCCTGTGGAAAATATGGCCCAGACCGCAGAATCCTTTATAAATGCATTCTATGAACACCTTCAGGAATGCATGGACCATGCAATCCCAAATAAAACCAAGACCCAATCCTCCAAAGGCAGGCATCCTGTCTGGTGGACCCCAGCCATAAACAAACTATACAACAGAAGGAGGAAGCTACTACATGACAGAGCAAAATCCCAAAAAGGGAAGGCATCTCTGATCAGTATTAGCAAAAAACTACGGGCACTCATAAAATCGTCTAAGGCCAGCTTCGAGAGAATAATTGTACAGGACACTAAGGATAATCACAGGCTTTCTTTAGTTATGTTAGGAACCTGGGTGGGAATTCCCAGATATGCTCAGAATTAGTCCAAAATGACAAAAAATGCACCGAAACCACAGACATTGCCAACATCCTAGCTGAGAGGTTCAGCGCAAACTTCTCCCCCCCTCCCCACCAAAAGGGCAAATATCTATTCCAGCAGACTGCTGCCCCCCTGTCATCTCAGATGCTCAGGTAAGAGCCGCCCTCTCCAAAGCAAAAAACACAGCATCAGTGGGACCAGATGGTGTCCAGGGCTGCATACTACATGAACTCCAAGAAGAGCTAAACCCAAACATAAAACTACCGTTCAGTCTCAGCCTTACTACATGATATGTACCCAAAGAGTGGCGTACAGCAACAGTGGTCCCTGTCCACAAAGGTGGTGCCTCAACGGATCCTGGAAACTATCGCCCCATAAATCTGACTAGCTTGGTCTGCAAAGCTATGGAAAGGATCATCATGGACCTCATAAATAAAGATATTGGGGGCCTACAGACACTGGATCCTACCCAGTTCGGCTTTGTTAAGGGCAGATCCTGCCTCTTAAACCTGGTTGATTTCTTTGAAACAGTCACCAAGGCCATTGACGAGGGGAAGGTGGTCCACACAGCCTACCTGGACCTTGCAAAAGCCTTCGATACAATACCCTACTCGGGCATTATAGATAAGCTCAACAGCTTAAATATAAACCCCTATGTCACTAGATGGGTTGCAAACTGGCTCAAGGACAGAACCCACATGGTTAGAATTGCTGGAGCCATGTCAGACTCCAAACCAGTTACATGTGGCATCCCACAAGGCTCAGTCCTGGGACCTCTCTTGTTCGGTATATATTTCTCGGAGGTACAGGCCAACACGGAAGGACTGTGGCTGACCAAGTTCACAGATGACTGCAAACTAGGTGCCATAATTGACTCTCCAGCCGACACAAGCATCCTACAAAAGGGCCTCATAGAAACAGACAACTGGTGTCAGAGCCATGGCCTCAAGCTAAAAGCCAAAAAGTGTATAGTCATCCCCTTTGGCAAAAACAAAGTGCCCACAAATTACCACATAGGTGGTAATCCATTAAGTACGGAAGAAGTAATTAGGGACCTGGGGACCCAAGTTGATAGCAATTTCTCATTTGAAAACCACGTGGCCAAAGTGGTTAGAAAAACATTTTATATAGCCCACTTAATCATGAAGGGATTCACATCTAGATCAGGGGAGGTCATCGTGCCTCTTTACTCATCCCTCATCAGGTTCATAATTGAGTACAATGCCCCTTTTGGGATGTACCTTACCAGACCCCTGCAGCAAGTGCAAAGACCCCAAAAGTACCTCACCAAGAGGATCAAAGGGCTCAAACAGATGCCATATGCTGCCCGGTTAAAGAAACTCCAGCTCTACTCAGTGGCATACCGCCTGCTCAGAGGTGATCTGTGCCTGACATATAAAGCCATGTCCAACCAGGAATTAATAAACATGCTGCACCTCAGAAAATCCAAATCCCATCGAGCTACGCGCTCGAGAGACTTGAACCTCAGCACTGAAATAAATAGGCCATGCTGGAGGGACAGATTCAAAACCCAGAGGCTCCCTTCACTCTGGAATAAAATCCCAGTCCAGGTTAGGCAGAGTCCCTCATTGACTCTCTTCAAGAGGAATCTTGATGAGTGGATGGGAGATCGTAGGTTTACCCCGGGTATCAATTCTGTGTCACTGTTAGACAGAGGCACAGTATACTAACCTCGAAAAAGGGCATAGCAAAATTCATTTAAAATGGGTGTCGAAAGCCAAACACACTCTGGCTAGGCTTATAAATGCCCTAGGGCAGATAGCCTAGTATGAACCTATGAACCTATTTGTGTGGGATGTTAACATTGTTTCTACTTCTTCAAGTCTCTTATCCATCTTCCTTATGTATTCAATCAGGGAATCTCCAGTTTTTATCACTTCAGTATATAGGTTATCAATCTTGTCCCCTAATTCTGTCAAGTCCTTTTTAACAGTGTTACTAGATTGATTTTTTTGCATAGCTTGTGGTGTATCACTTGTTATTTTATTGCTCCAGTTAGGTTTTGGAAGGCTTTTTACTCCCAAAATATCTTTTTCCTTTTCAACATTCATATGTCCTTTTACCATCTGATGGCTTAGAAGTGAGCATAGATCACTTTTTTTTGGAAATTATGTACTGCATTAAGAGGAGAGCATTGTCGTCTCACAGTATGATGTCCTGTTCGATTCTCAGCTAGAGCGTCTTCTGTGTGGGGACATGCGTGGATGGGCATACCTTCGTTGAAGGTTGTGCGTCAGAGCTGGCAACTTGGCACGTAAAGATCTACTGCCAATCATTAGCGGACCGGAGTTCCGCTGTGGCGACCCCTAACTGGGAAAAGCCGAAAGACACAACAACAACAACATTAAGAGGCGAGCACATTACCAATAACCAGTTAATGTGGTCCCATTATCAGAAGTCCCCCACCTCCCACATTGTTGTGAGATGTGTATATATGCAACCTGCGCAAGGGCATGTATGCTTGTGTAAGAGTGTCCATGTCCATGTCTTTAGGTGTGTGCCCATATGTGTGCATACTCCTGTATATAATATAAACTGTAATTGTTCAGCCCACTTCTAGGGTGTTGTGCCATTCTTTGTTTGATGGACAGAAAAGCATATGAAACACACACTGTAAAATAAATCTGTGCTAGATCCTGGATATAATTTTCTGTGTGTACTGCATTGTTAATTTTTGGTAATAAGCAGTGAAAAATACCGCAATTACTAGGCTAAGCTTGCTATATTAAATATATTATGATGGTAGTACTGTGTTTGCAGCATTTTTACTTTAAAGCTCAAAATTATTATCTTCTTACTCTTTCTAAAGATATGAAAATGTTCATTTTCTATTTCATAGCTCCCTAAACAGAGGTTCCCCACCAGAAAACTGCAAAGATTCTGAATCTTTCCTGTGGAGTCACTGTCCAAGTATCACTACCATTTTTGCTGTGATCCATGACACCTACTAATAGTGAATTTAAAACAAAAGAAATACGTAACTACATGAGGACAGTTACTAAGTTACACTATTTTAAGTATTACTTCCCAACTGTTAGTTAATTTATGCATGAATAGACATGGCTTCAGAGACTTACCAGGTCATATGCCCAGGGATAACTGCTGCCAAATGATACTGATAGCAAGTCATTTAGACATCTTGCCCTTAACTTGATGAAACACTCAGACAAGTAATGACTTAAATCAGTCACCAGAGCTGTGAGCCATGTTTCAACAAGGCTATTTAAAAGCACATCATAATTGCCCCTGCCAAAAACCCTTATTACATCTATAAAATGATTCCAGCCTTGATTCCTTTGCATGTGCTGTGTACAGCATCAGCAGACCCAAGTCTATCTTTGTTACTATGCATGGATATCATTCCTTGATGCCTAAAACAACATACGTGTGCTCTATTACATATTTTGCAAATACAGTTCTACCAGAGTAAATTTATGCAGTAGCTTATGGGGTTATTTTACAGAAAGGCTTACTATTTTCCTTTTCTAAGATGAATCCATTTTTTTTTTGTATTTTATTCTAATGAGTGTATAGTGAGTTTGTATAGGATTAGTTGTTGTTCCCGGTTAGAGGTCGCCACAGCGGAACTCCGGTCTGCTAATGATTGGCAGTAGATTTTTACGTGCCGAGTTGCCAGCCCTGACGCACAACCTTCAACGAAAATACGCCCATTCACGCATGTCTCCACACAGAAGACGCTCTAGGATTAGTACAGTGACTACAATTTGCTCAGTGAATTATAACTTTTTTTAATAAACAAAACTTTGTAATGTGAACTCCTGCAGCTTACACAGGGCATGCTGATTCTCCGCTTAACTAAGCTGCCAACAAGATCAAGAAATACAGTAGGCAGTCTGATGGCCCACATAAATGTGTTCTCTGATTACGTCATTATTTTTAGCGAAACATCTGAAACATTAGTGCCACATCAAGGCAATGGTGTGTGTGTGTGTGTGTGTGTGTGTGTGTGTGTGTGTGTGTGTGTGTGTGTGTGTGTGTGTGTGTGTGTGGCCGCGCACTTGCATGTGCTTTTGTGCATAAGTGAGACTACGAACCCATGTATACATTTTCATATGCATGGATTTGTGAAGAAAGGTCTGTAATGCAGCAAAACTGGCAAAAAATAATCTGAACTATGAATGCAGTGGAAAAAAAATATTTCTCTTGCTTCCCCAATGCAGGCAGCCTATGTGACTGTCTCATTTAAAGTTACACGGCACTAAGATTTCTATCAGTAACAATTTGTATTTCTCTGGAAAAATGAAGATGTACTAACCCAACAAACACAAGAATAGATGACTGCAATTTCCTTTGATCTGTCATGCTATGTCCCTTAGAAAATATTTTTGTTTTCCAGAAAATGGATTTTAGCTGGTGTTAGTGACAAGAAATATTGCTCAAAGCAAGTACTGCAGTGTTCATTAGACACAGTCGATCTTTATTTTATTTTATTCATTTTTTAAGTGTGGAAGGAAGAGGTTCAGTGTATTTCTCAATTCAATCATCAGTTAATTTGGAGCATCTGTGGTAAAGCAAAAAGTTAAGCAATGTGTCTGATATCAATTTGCAAGTGATATAGTCACTAAGTTAACCAAACAAGTGTACAACTTAATGCATAGATTCAAACTTAAAGTTTGATGTGTTTCTCTGCTGTCTCAATCTGTCTTTGGTCACCCTTAGCCAAGGTAAATTAGACAGATACCTTCAGAAAATATTTAACTAAACTTGTCCATCAGAACCATTGCTAGGTTATCTGGTGCTCTGTGCAGTTCACCAATATGGTCTAACATCCACCCCCAAATTAAAGTTCAAAGGGCAAAGAAAAAAAAAAGTCCTTTCAAAGCTATGGCCAAAAAAGTTCTACAGTAAAAGCGCATCAAATTGCTTGTTACAACTTTAGTGAAGTGCACATTTCAGCCGGGACAGCAAACACAATATCAACATTCTGACATTCTTTGTGGTCACGTTTGAAGCACTGAAGCACTTTGCATTCCACAACACCTTAAACCAAGGACAGCCATCTTGTTCTTCCTGCCATACCTATGCTTCTGCTGATCATCATTTTTGGTATCAACACAGGCAGTTATTAAGAATTAAGAGTTAGAATGGCTACATGGCGCTTTCTGCCTCCCTCCAGCTTGATTCTAAAAGTGCATTTTTTTTTAAGTTCTGAGATGGCTGACACCTCTGTAAAATGTCAGGCTTTAAAGATTTAGAGTTAATAGCACTTGCTTCTGCTTTGCTGAAACAGCACTGTTGTGCCCAAAGCAACATTAAACTAATAAGGTTTGTGCTGAATGAACAGTGAATTTTATCAAGTGATGTATTTAGTGAAGTGAGTCAGTGGGAAAAGACTGTAAAATTAATATGAATTAGAATTTTGCAAATATAGTTACTGCAAATGCAAACTGACAAACCAAAATTATGTAAATATAGCTATTGCAAAGGCAAACTAACAATTATCTGTGCCACATGTTGTCCTATCAACTGACTAGGCTACTATAACTGCGGTGGTGGTGCTGCGGTAGCATTGTCGACTCACAGTAAGATGTTGTCCTGTTCAATTCTCAGCTAAAGTGTCTTCTGTGTGGAGACATGCGTGAATGGGTGTACCTTCGTTGAAGGTTGTGTGTCAGAGCTGGCAACTCAGCACCTAAAAATCTACTGCCAATCATTAGCGGACCGGAGTTCCGCTGTGGTGACCCCTAACTGGGAAAAGCCGAAAGACACAACTGACTAGGCTACTATGTAGCATTCCTTTCAGTCAGGTATCCCTAGTACCTTAGGAAGCCACATGATTCCATAAACTCTTCAAGAATATATTTAATTGAGCCCCAAGTTTCCAAAGACTAGCTACCTGCCATGGTAGACCTAAATAGCTATGCCTAATTGATAGTTTACTTCTTAAGTTTTGCAAATGACTCCATGAACAACTTGGAATGATTTTCTATGTGATCTCCTGAACAGACAAGACCTGAAACTGCAGCCCATAAGTACTACCATTTTTAGACCACATGTCTTTCATCAAGGAATTATAATACCATATACTCCACGAGAAGCACACTTGAGGTCTTTCCAAGATGGCCTCACACTGATCAACAACATAAAAAAAGAAACTGAAAAACAAGGTCAAGAAACTCTGTCACTTTTAGTAAATTCAGTTACGTGCTATTAAGTATACTGCCTGGATGCCAGTGAAGAAGATACTAAAAGTGCCTGAAAGAACATCAACTAGAAAAAGTGAAGAGAAAACACTATGAAGAATCCTGCAGCTATTCACCAAAAAGCAGTTAAAGCCCCAGCTTTGGTGCATGACATAGCTTCCAGTAATCTAGAGGAAAAAATAAGTCAGATGTGCTGCTGAGAGCTGATTAAAATAACATCACAAAAACAATGGCCTCTTCTCTACTGCCATATTTCTAGATCTCTCAAAGGCCTTTGACATGGTATCTCATGAGTTACTACTCTCTACTCCCCAACTTCTCCTTCTCACAATCAGACTGCAACTGGTTCCACAGCTATCTGCACGGACACCAGCAATCAGTAATCTGGGACAATAACCTATCACCTCGCCTCCCAGTTACTCTCGGAGTTCCCCAAAGGTCCATCCTTGGCCCTCTGCTATTCTCACTAACAACCTACATACTGCCACCACACAAGCATCTCTTATACAGTATGCAAATGACTCTACTCTCATCTGCTTTGCCCCCACTCGACCAGAACTGCAACAAATCACACAGGAATCATTCTCTTCTGTAGAAAGCTGGCTATCCAATGCTCAGCTCCTACTCAACCCAAGTAAGACAAAACTTCTCCTGTTCCAACCTTCCAAAGCCATCCAAAACACCCCCCACTTCAACATTCTCACCAAAGACAATACCATCATCTCTCCATCAGAACACACAAAATTACTTGGTGTGGAAATCGTCAATAAACTTAGATTTGACACCCACATATCTCTCACAATAGAAAAAGTTCACAAGAAACTTTATGCATTATATTGAAGCCGCCAATTCCTAACCAAGGTGGCTAGAATCTCCATAGCCAATTCCCAGCTAATCTCCACCCTACTCTATGCATCCCCCATACTTACCAACCTTAGACAGACAGACCTACACAAGCTGGATGCTTGTTACAACAAAATTGCTAAATTTTCCACTGGAACCTCCTACCGCAGCCATCATTGTATCTCCCTTAAAGAACTAAACTGGCTAGAACACCCACAACTCCTTCACTTTAATCAACTCACCCTCGCTCATAAACTTATTAACCACCCCCTTAACATCCCTTCCCTTCAAACCCTTCTCCAACCCTATCACTCCACTAGGCCCCTAAGATCAAGCCACAAAAATCAACTCACTGTTATCAAACCCAAAAACTCAGCAGGAGAAGCCATATTTTCATGTACCATAGCTAAACTTTGGAACAATCTTCCACCCTCTATAACTACTCTACCTTCCAGCAGCTTTTTCAAGACCGCACTCAAATTCCTCTTAAATTTGTACTGGCTTTGTCCTTGTTCTAATCTAGACTAGAACCCCCACCCTTACCCCCCACCTAGACTCTTAACCCAACTATACTAACGCCACTACTAACCACAGTAATAATTAGCTAGTTGTCTTTACATAATTTAAAATTTTGTATGACAACTTTGTTACTAATATTATAAACGACAAGAAACTATCTTAACTAGCAATATTTACTATATATACAGTTGATAATCAATATCTTGCTATTGTATTAAAGCCAAGAACCTGTAATGTTGTTTACTATTGCTGCAACTTTGTATCTCTATTTATCATGTACATTATGTGGAGCTTTTCTCCCTGGGCATCTGCTGAAAAAGGACCTGCGTCCAGTTGGAATTTCCCGGTAAACAAATGTAAATAAATAATGAAACACCGAAAGACTTTATCAACTCAAATAACAAAAGGCTGGAAAAAAAACAGAAGAAGCTTTAAACAGATACTCAGATGAACTGATAAAACTGCAAAAATCAGAGGTCAAAATGAAAAAAAAGGCTGTCTGAATATGAGACTGCTCAAGAAGATATATTTTAAAAAATGGTAGAACTAGAGGATAGTGCATGTAGGAAAATCTAGGATTTGCTGCTGCACCAGGGAAATTATAAGAAATAGACTGTATTCATTTTATAAAGGCAGAAATAAGCAACCAGACTGGTATTCCATAGCAGGAACTGTTAATTGAAAGAGTACACTGTATACTCCATATCTGACAATGACAAAGCAGCCAAGACCTGCACTGGTAAAGATGCAAACCTGCCAACAGAAAGAGTTGATCCTGAAAAAACTGTAGCAAAGTAAAAGGACAAAGTGTTAAAAATTGGAGACAATGGAGTATTTGTAGAAAATGATTATTCAATGCACAACAGACAGAAGATAAATAAATGCATTCCAGCAATCAGGGAATGTCAAGAGGCAGGTGTGAGTTTCAAGCTGCTGTATCCAGCTATCTTCAGAATATAATTTTCTTGGCAAGACCTGCAAACTGCAGCTCATAGGTATGACCATTTTCAGACTACATGTTTTTCATCAAGGAGTTATAATACCAAATACTATATTTTTTGATGCAGAACAGGCTGTGGAGGAAATACAAAAGTTTGTCCAACAAAAAGTGAGTCATCAAGCAGAAGGAAACTCTGATATTCATTCTTCTGATAAAGCACACAGAGAGACTTTGCCAGTGAAACCTTTTCCGTTGTTCCAAAGGAACATGCCCGAGAGACCGAGAAAAGCACAGGAGTTGACTAGAAGAAACAGGAGTACCTTAGAATTGAATCCGACTCTGGAGATGAACAGGAATAAAACCAACAACATGGAAATATATGAATAAAGACTGCTATTGGCTTTGTTAAACTTGTGGGGAACTGAAAGGTATTTGCCTCACTTCATGTCATTAATGTCTGGAAGGACACTGAGGTTAGTGGAAGAGGATGGAAAAGGGAAACTGTAAGTAAAACAATTTATGTTCTTAACAATATTTCTATTAAACATTTCACAATATACTGTAAATTGCATGTTTTTTATAGTAAAGCATATTTAGTTACTGTTGTATGTGTTGAAGATGCTAAAGTAAACAGGCGCCCTTTCTTTCTTTCTTCTTTTTAGTATTGAAAATCTAGGCATTACAATGTAAAAAGAGAAAAAAAGGCTACAGAAAAGTATGTTTAAGTTAATAGGCTGGAATCTTGGGTTGCTGAGGTGGAAATGGGGTGTAAAAGTACACAGATCATAATATATGTAGCGCTGACGTGTTTTTACTTACTTTTACATAGGTGAATGTTTGGATTAAGACCTTCACACAATCTAGAGAACTTCCAAGATGGCTGCATTTTGAGTAACAGCTTAATTATATCTTTCCTAGTGTGAAAACAGAAAGTCATCAGAGAAGGCCAATAGATTTGTATTTATGGGTAAAGTTAAGGAACTGGCTAGTAATTGTATTGCCTGGATGCCAGGAAAAAAGAAATATAAAGGACCTGGAAAAAATCAGCTATAAAAAGTGCAGAAGAAATACTGACTAATGAAAGTTCTGCAGTTGTTCAGCAAAAAGCAATGCAATCTGCAGGCATGAATTCCAGTAACCTACAGGAAGATATAAGACAATTGCATACAGACCTGGTTAAAATAAATGAAACGCTGATGGAGTACATCAACACAAACAACAAAAGGCTGGAAAAAATGGAAGAAGCTTTAAACAAATATTCAGATGAGGTGATAAAGCTGCAAAAATCAGAGTTCAAAATGAAGAAAAGGTTGGCTGAATATGAGACTGCTCAGAAAGAGATATTTCAAAAAATAATAAAATTAGAGGACAGAGCACGTAGGGGAAACCTGAAATTTTCAGTTATACCACAGAAGCTGGAAGGAACAGACTGCATTCATTTTGTGAAAGCCCAAATAAGCAACTGGACTGGTATTCCACAGCAAGAGTTGTTAGTTGAAAGGGCACATTGTATGTATGCTCCAAACCTAGCTATGAAAAAGCTACCTAGACCTTTAATGGTAAAGATGCAATCCTACCAGCAGAAGGAGTTGTTTCTGACAAAACTGTGACAGAAGGACAAAGTACTAAAAGTGGGAGACAGCAGAGTGTTAGTGGAGAATGATTACTCATGGTACCCCAGGCAGAAGAGAAGCAAATGTATTCTACTATTCAGGGAATGTTGAGATGGAGGTGTGAGATTCAAACTGCTGCACCCAGCTGTCTTCAAAGTATTCTTCCCTGGAGGGACAAAAACATTTTTTAATGAAGTACCTGCTAAGGAAGAAATAAAAAAGTTTGTCCAAGAAAAAGGGAGCTGTGAAACAGAAAGAGATTCTGCTTCTTGTTCTTCTGGTAATAAAGACCACAGAGAGACTGTACATGTGAAAGCTTTTCCAGTGTTTCACTGAAAAATGTTAGAGTGAAGGAAGGGAGCATGAGAGTTGACTAGAACAACTCACAGTATGTAGGAAACAAAGCAATGACAGGATTTGGGAGATGAAGATGAACAGTGATAAAAACAGTAACAATGTGGGATTACAATGCAATAATTATATGTGTGAAATATGACAGAACAAAAACATCTGGAAATATTGGACTTTTTCAGAATTTGTTGGACTTGTGGGAGACTGTAAGGCATATACCCTACCTCATGTCATAAATCTTCAAAAATACTATGGGGAGGAGAAGAGGATGGATACAATTACTGTAAGTAAATATTTTTTTTTCTTACTACCACTATTTTGTGGTGTATGGTTTTCTTTGCATGCTATAAGGTTTTTTTTCAGTTATTTTTAAGTGTAACAGGGATTATATATAGGTGCTGGTGTTTTTTTTTTTTCTCCCTTCTCTTCTTGTTTAGTTTTAAGAAATGTAGGCAATGCAATGAAAAAAAACCTGGTTAAAAGAGCATGATAAAAGAAAAATTAATGTGCATTTTCTTATTTTTGCATGGGGAAATGACTGGATTAAGGACCTTAGATTGATTTAGTAACAAGTTTTAAGAATAAGCAAGTAAATGATAAAGAATATTGGATATTATAAGGCTTTTTTCTAGCAAATACATGTATGCTCAGTAGCAATTCTGCAGCTGGTCTTCATCTTATCATTGAAACAGTTTGATGGAGAGAAACTGGATGCCTGGTTCTTGTGTCTCCATGGAGACAATCTGATAAAGAGAAACTGGCTACAGGCTGGTAATGGGTTGAAGAAAAAAACTGAGAAGAGAAACTGGCTAGAACATAATGTTCTCTGACAGCATTCAGGGGGGTTTGCAGCAGGGAAAGCTATAAAGAAAAGACAAACTCAATTAGCACTTAGTAGAAGCACAGGTTGCACCATGCCTCTTACCATGTTTAACTTTTCTTTCAGGTAAACTCAAGTCTATGATTGTGGCTGTTAGTTGGGGACTTTTATTCTTATTAGGATGGAAAAAGGTCAGTATTTGAAGATGTTCATAGTTTTGTGTGTTACTATTACGTTATTAGGTTTTAGGGGTATTGGTGAAGTTTTATTGTTTGAGAGTTTTCAATATAACAAAAAGTTTCGTAAGATGTGACATAAGCTCAAATGGATATGACAATAAACAACTGTATAAAAGTTCAACCTGTCAAACAGTGTATGCATGTAACACAAAAGCTGGAACTAGACATTTAACAAAAAAAGGTGTTACATATAAAAGGCAGGAATAATTTTTTAAAGCAATGATCCCTTCTGTAATGTCTTTAAATGTCAACAGTCTCACAGATAAATACAAAAATGAAATGAGTAGTGAACTATATTAAAAATGTAGAGTGCAAATAGCTATGTTACAGGAGACATACTTAGAAAGAAATGAAAATGTGAATTTGATAAAGAAAGGTTTTCAGGATGGTTATTCAGTAGAATTCCTGGGACAAAGTAAAAGAGGAGTACTTACATTAATTGCAAGAGGAGCTCCAATAGTGATAGAAGAGGATAAAAAAGGTAATAATGGCAGATTTGTAGTGCTAAGGGGCTACTGGCAATAGAGGAGGATTGCTCTGGTATGTATTTATATGCCACCTAAAACTGCTATAATTGAGCTTAAGAAAATTCTGTTAGAAATAATCAGTTTTCAGCAAGGAATATTACTTATAGGTGGGGACTGGAATGTGATTTGCAACACTGAATATGTGTGTGGGGGTCCAAGGAGCAAAGTATAACACAGGAGGGTAGATTTTTGAAGAAATTTATGAAAATATTTTTGACGGAAGATAGGAATTCAGTAATAGGAGTTTAGAGTGAATTTGCATATTATTCCCCAAGATATAAAAACTGGGCTAGACTAGACAGAATTTTCATTTGGAACATACATATGCATTTAATTGAAGGTCTTTGTACCCAATAACTATTTCAGATCATGCACCATAGGGTCATAGGTTCATAGTTAGGTACTAGGCTATCCACCCGAGGGCATTTATAAGCCTGTGTCGGCTTTTGCTGCCCCATTGATTAATTAACTGATCCTCTGTCAAGCAGAGCCAATGAAGTGATCTCAGGGGTGTATTTTCTGTTACCTATCCACTCGTCAAGGTTTTTCTTGAAGAGTGTTAGTGAGGGGCTCTGCCTAATGTTGTTTGGAATTTTGTTCCAAAGCATGGGGAGTCTCTGTGACATGAATCTATCCCTCCAGCATGTTCTATTTATTGTTGTGGAGAGGTTTAGCTCACTAGAGTGTGTGGCTCACAGTGACTTGGATTTCTTTAGGTGGAGCATGTCCATCAATTCTGAGTTGGACATGGCTTTGTAAGTCAGGCAGAGATCACCTCTGAGTAAGCAATATGCCACTGAGTACAGCCGGAGTTTTTTCAGTCGGGCTGCATAGGACATATGCTTGAGGATAGTAATCCTCTTGGTGAGGTACTTTTGTGGTGTTTCCAGCTGTTGGAAGTGTCTTGTGAGGTACATCCGAAATGGGGCATTGTACTCTATGATGGGTCTAATGAGTGACGAGTAGAGGGGCACTATAACCTCTTTATTTCTAGATGCGAACCCTTTAGTAATTAGATGGGCCACATAGAAGGATTTCCTAATTACCCTGGCAATATGATTGTCAAAGGAGATATTACTGTCTACCTGGGTCCCCCAGATCTCTTATTACCTCTTCTGTATTAAGGGGGCTGCCACCAATGTGGTAATTCATAGGTGTTTTGTTTTTCCAAAATGGGATGACTATGCATTTTTTGGCATTTAGCTTGAGGTCATGACTTTGACACCAGGTGGCCGTCTCAGTAAGGCCCTTTTGGAGGATGTCTGTGTCAGCAGGAGAGTCAATTATGGCTCCCAGTTTGCAGTCATTGGCGAACTTGATTAGCCATAGACCTTCTGTGTTTGCCCGTACTTCTGAGAAGTATATGCTGAACAGTAGGAGTCCCAGGACCAAGCCTTGCAGGACACCACTTGTGACTGGTTTAGAGTCGGACCTGGAGCCCGTTATTCTTACCGTGTGAGTTCTGTCTGTAAGTCAGTTGGCAACCCATCTCGTGACGTACGGGTTTATGTTCAGGCTGGTGAGTTTTTCTGTAATATCCAAGTGGGGAATGGTGTCAAAAGCCTTGGCGAGGTCAAGGTAGGCTGTGTGAACCACCTTTCCCTCATCTATGGCCTTGGTGACTGTCTTGAAGACGTCAACCAGATTTAGTAAGCATAATCTGCCCTTAACAAAGCCGAACTGGGTCAGATCAAGTCTTTGGAGGTTCCCAATGTCTTTGTTAATGAGTTCCATGATGATGCGCTCCATAGCCTTGCAGACCAGGCTAGTCAGGCTTATGGGGCGATAGTTACCAGGGTCAGTTGTGGCCACCCCCCCCCATTTGTGGAGAGGAATAACTGTTGCTGTGCACCATTCTATGGACACATAGCCCGTGGAGACGCTGAGGCTGAACAGCGTGTTTAGGTAGGGGGTTAGTTCATTCTGTAGTTCGTGCAAGACGCAGCCTGGGACACCAACCGGTCCCATTGACGCTGTGTTTTTGGCTTTTGAAAGGGCTGTTTTCACCTGTGCGTCTGTGATTTTTGGGACACTACACTTTTCTGGTATTGTTGTAGGCCCTCTTGGAGGTGAGAGAGGGGTGAAGTTTGCACTGAATCTATCTGCCAGGATGTTGGTAATATCAGTAGGTTCAGTATATTTTGTGCTATTTTGCACTAGTTCAGTGCATATCTGCGAGTTGCCGCTTACATTCTTAACATAGCTAAAAAAGGCTTTGTGGTGATCTTTTGAATCCTTGGCTATTTTTCTTTCAAAGTTAGCCTTGGATGATTTCATGAGAGACCTTAGTTTCTTACTGATACTGATCAGGGATGTCTTTCCTTCTTGGGATTTGCTTTTTTTTTCTGAACTAGTTTCTTCCTTCTATTGTATAGCCTGTTTATGGCAGGGGTCCACCAAACTGGTTTCCTTCTCTTAGAGGAGTGAGTCTTGGTTTTGCTAGGGATGACATGATCCATGCATCCTTGTAGGTGCTCATAGAGTGCATTTGTAATGGTTTCTGCATCTTGGGCAGCATTATCCTTTAGCGTGTGGGCTGTGAAACTTACCACCTCTGTCTTAAGTAAGGTGAAGTTTGCTCTAGAAAAGTTTTTTACTGTAGTTTCATTAGTTGGGGGTGGTGGTGGAGTGTGAACATCCAGAGTGATTAGTTTATGGTCTGATCTAACCAGTGATAGGTTGACCTCCGGTGTGGAACACCTGTCACCCATGTTGGTGATGACCAGGTCCAATATGTTTTCACCTCTGGTAGGGGAGTTTAATGGCTGATCCAGGGCATTTGAGTTGATGAATTCTAGGAAGCGCTGGGCCTGGGAGTTTGTACTCGAGTAGTTTTCCCAGTGAATGGTAGGGTAATTGTAATCTCCCAATATCAGGGTGTTCGGTAGGACCTTCATGTTTTCCAGTGTCTCCAGAAAGGTGGTGTGGTGGTCCTAGGTCATGGAGGGTGATCTGTAGCAGGCCACAATTTGCATTGCAGATTTGCCCGATGTTAGTTGCACATGGATGTTCTCAGAGATATCATGCTGTGCCACTAACCTGGAGGTGTAGGTATCCTTGATGACTATGGATACACCCCCTCCTTTTGTGTTTCAGTCCGTGTTCTGTGGCTGAAACGTGTGGTATGAGTTGTAGCCCGGTAGTGCTGGAGTGCTCTCTGGATCCTTGAACCAGGTTTCAGTTACTGCACAGATGTCAACGTTCTCCATACTGAGGAGTGCTTTGAGCGCGTGCGTTTTGAGATTTAAACTCCTGGCATTGTGTAGTGTAATCCTCATTTTTTTGTTAATTGTGCTGTTTACAGAGGTGGGTTTGACTTTTGAGCCTTGCCTAAGAAAGGCACTATGGGTCAGCAAGAGCCTTGGCCAGTATTCGAAAGCTTAGGGGTGACAGGTGCAAGCCATCTCTTGCGAAGCAACAGGGCTTGTCGAGCATGTCATCCCAGGCTGACAGACATTGGATCCCCTTTGAATAACACTAGAAGCTTGGCCAATTATTGAAAATGGACAGGATGCTACTCAGGGTCAGGGTCATACCGGCCTGGGCTACATGATCAGAGAGCTCTTCCATGTCTCTTTTCATATAGTCCAGGTAGGTACATCTCAGGTCATTTACATCAACATGAACAATGACAGAGCCATATTTGTACTTGTTCTGGAGTGACCTGAGTGCTTGTGTTATGTGGCGGATTTTGGCTCCCGACAGGCAGCTAACAGTAACCTTCTGCTTGTCCAGCCTAGTGAGTGGGACGTCAGTGTGCCTGACTATAGAGTCACCTATTACTAATGTGTTAGGTATGTTATTTTGCCTTAAGGACTGTGATTGTGTGGCACACTGATTTTGTGTTTTATGTGTTGTCTGGTTTGTGATGGGAGGTGCAGGTTGTTTTGGTGTCTCCTTTGGAGGTCTCTGATGCTTTTGCAGGTTTTTATTTAGAGCCTTCGAGTATGATTTTGTGCATTTATGTGTATTTTTTTGCCAGTGCTGTTTTAGTAGGTCTGTGTGCAGCTGGAGGTGTGGTGCAAGTGTTAACCTTCTCCTCTTGATCGCCTGTTCCAGTCTTGGGTGGAGACAGCTTAGCTTCCAGTTTGGCTGTATAATTGCATCTCTCGTATATGTTAGTATTTTGTGGTAGGAGGATAGGGTTGTCTGTGTACATGAGGCAGTTGTAACATTGCCTCAGGATACCCAGACTCACCAGCTGGACTGGACAGTACACCTGAAATTGCCCTTTGGTCATGCCTGAATAGTAGGGTGAGCTGCTTAGTTGCTTTGTTGGTGAGGGGTGAATAAAGAGCCTTGCCCTGCTGGGCAATCAGTGTCAAGGTATATTAGTGCTTGCTATTAGGTCTGAGTAAGTGCTGGGCTGTAGGATGCTTTTTGAGTGCTTAGGTTGAGAGTTAGACTAGTTTCAAGAGAAAAACTGAAGAGGAGACTTAGTGGAGCCGGGAAAAATTTAACCATAGCTAACTGTCGCTGCCCGGTGAACAAAACCGTGCAAATGCGTTTTTTATAGTAGGGAAATGAAAGAGATAGAAATTAGCCCAAAATGGCTAATAAGCTACTAATTTCTGGGCTGAAACCACTCCTCCAGGGACTGATAGGTTGCTCAAAGCTACCCTCTCTCACAGGTGAACAGAAAAACTTCCTTCGCTCCAAGTAAGGTATAGGCAACTCAGAAACTAGTATCACAGCTCAGAATTCAGCACTAGCCTGAAAACTGGACTACACTAGCTTAGAAAGGCGGGAAAAAAAGAAGTTATGTACCTACCATAACATTCCATGTTAGTTGTCTTCTTCTCGCCTTCTTTCTTGCTGGTTGGGTTCGGAGCCGATCCTGGGCTCCTACTCGGCCATCTTCAAAAGCTCGAGAGCTGCTTACTGGCTCGAGGCCACCCCCTATCCCATGACGCCTGGTGCTAGATACCCAGATCTCGTTTGGTAAGTCTAACTGCCAATGTGAAAAGGAAAGAATCCTATCCTATAATATATAAAGCCTACCAGTGAGGCTACTAGGCAGAGAGGAGCAGCCAGAGAAGACTCAGCCAGTGAAAAACCATAAAGAACTCTTCTTGGTCCACTAGGATAGGGGGATGGAGGGTGGAATGCAAGAAAGAAGGCGAGAATAAGACAACTAACATGGAACATTATGGTAGGTACATAACTTCTTTATGTTAAGTTGTCTATCTCGCCTTCATTCTTGCTGGTTGGGACAGCGTCCCTAGCACCTAAAAACCTGAGTGGCTCATCGGAACAAACTCTTCAGAACCGTGGAACCAAAATCAGCTCTGCTCCTGGAGACCACATCCACTTTATAATGCAAAATGAAAGTATGTGGGTTGGCCCACGTAGCAGCTGCACAAATAGATTCCATGGGCAACCTAGCCTGAAAGGCTACAGACGTGGCTAAAGCTCTGGTGGAATGACCTTTTGGTTTAACAGGCAACTCTTTGTTCCTCAGTTGATAAATAAATGTGATAATCGTAGTCAACCACCTAGATAAGGGTACTTCTGAGACTGGAAGGCCTTGTTTACCCTGAGCATAAAAAAGAAAATGTTGGTCTGACGTCCTTAGTTCTGTGCAAATAAAAGTGTAGTTGCCTATGAACATCTAATTGATGCAATTTATATTCTGCCCTGTTGAAGTGGTTGGGAAAAAACACAGGAAAGTCTATGGACTGATTCAAGTTACTTTCTGAAGAATTCTTAGGAAGGAAGGAAGGGTTAGTCCTGAGATTAACCCTGTCATTATGGAACACTAAGGTAGGGAGGACGGGTACAAAGAGCCTGAAGTTCTGAAACTCTTCTGGCTGAACTAATAGCTACCAGAAAGAGGGTTTTCCAAGATAAAAACTTCCAGGATGCTGCAGGTTCGAAGGGGGGCAAAATTAGAGAAGCTAAAACCAAATTTAGATCCCACGGAGGGGGAGGATCTCTCACTGGGGGCCTGAGCAGGGTGGTCCCTTTGAGAAAGGCTTTACATAGCTTATGAGACATGATATTATTATCCGACAGGCCAATGTGAAAATTTGAGATTGCAGCTAACTGAACTCTAATTGTAGCGGAAGCGGAACCAGCATGAAAGGGTTCCGCAATAAATTCCAAAATATGGTGTACAGGGGCTGAAAAAGGGTCTATACTCTTGGCCTCTGCCCAGGAAGAAAAATGTTTCCACTTACTAGCATAAGTTTTTCTAGTGGTGGACTTGTGCGACGATAAGATAATTTCTCACACAGAGGGGGAGATATCAGGAAGCCTGGCTAATGTCGGAAGTGGAGCAACCAAGCAGTGAGCTGGAGAGATTGCAGGGATTGATGCAGCCCGCCTGATTGATGAATCAGGAGGTCCGGAACTAGGTCCAGAGTCCAAGGCTGCTTGAGAAGATGATGATGCAGGAACGGGAACCATATCTGTCGAGGCCAGTACGAAGCAATGAGGATCATTTTGCAACCCAGTGCAGTAGCTTTCTGTATTAGCTTGGGAATTAAGAGAAACGGAGGGAATGCATAAAGAAGTCCCTGAGGCCAATCATGGACTAGAGCGTCTCTGGGGGAATGTCCGGGAAGTGGAAGAAGAGAGAAGAAATTGCTGCACTTGCTGTTGAACGGAGTTGCAAAAAAGGTCGCAGTAAGGTTGACTCCATTTGCGGAAGATTTGGTCCGCAACTACCTGATTCAGAGACCACTCGTAAGGCGCTCTGCTGAGCCTGTCTGCTATGACGTTGGACCTCCCAGGGATGTGCGTTGCGATCAAAAACCATTGGGAAGAGATCACCCATTGTCAGAGTCTGAGTGCCTCTCGACATAGGGGGTAGGACCTGGTTCCGCCCTGCTTGTTGATGTACCATACAACGACATATTGTCCGTTTAAATTGCAATGGTCCCAGTAGGAGGAGAATCCTGAAGAGCTTGCATTGCTAGAAGCACGGCCCTCATCTCCAAGACGTTTATATGCAGATGGTACTCGTGAGGTTGCCAGATGCCTTGGACTGTCCTGCCCTGATAATGCCCCCCCACCTGATCAGGGAGGCATCCATGGTTACCATAGCAACTGGAGGTGATGGGACAAAGGGTCTGCCTTGAGGCACTGATGTGGAGACCATCCACCATGCAAGGTGCTTTTTGCATGCTTCTGTGATCATAAACATGTGAGACATAGGAAGCTGTTGGAAGGACCATTGGGTGAAGAGAAGCCACTAGAGAATCCTCATGTGAAAAAGAGCTAGAGGAACGAGCATGATTGCGGCTGCCATGAGACCTAGAGATTGGAGGATGAACCTGTCTTGAATTCTTCTGCATGCTAATAAGACCTGCACATGTTGGTGAATCACTTGTATTCTGTCTGGTGGGAAGCTCGCCAACATGTCTTTTGTATTTAAATTTACGCCTATAAAGGTGATAGACTGACAGGGCGACAATGCAGATTTTTCAAAATTTATTGTGATACCTAGCCTGGAGCAAGTCTGGATAGTGTAGTCTATGGCTAGCAGAAGTTGATGCCTGGTGGAAGCAGTGAGGAGCCAGTCATCTAGATACAGAAACACCTGGAATCCTAACCATCTGAGATGAGCGGTGACTACTGCCATACATTTGGTGAACACCCTGGGGGCTGTGGTGAGACCAAAGGGCAGAGCTCTGAATTGATAATGACTGGTGCCCAGCTGGAAGAGGAGGAATCTTCTGGAGCGCTTCTCCATTTTGATGTGGTAATATGCATCCTGAAGATCTATAGAGCACATCCAATTGTCCTGACCCAGAAAGGGTAGAATGGACTATAGCATGACCATCTGAAACTTGGTTCTTCGAACAGACTTGTTTAGTCTGCTGAGATCCAGAATGGGTCTCCAGTCCCCTGTCTTTTTTGGTACCGAAAAGAACCTTGAGTAAGTTCCGGATCCTAGCTGGTCTGCTGGACTTCCTGGATGACTCTCTTTCTTAGCAGTTTTGAAATTTCTTGGACTGCTTGATCCCTTAGACTGGGTGGAACATCTGGAAGGGACTTGTTTGACAGTAAGGGAGGGCGCATGAAAGGAATTTTGTAGCCTCCGGATATAAAGGACTGTACCCGCTTATCTCGAGTTATCTCTTGCCAGGCATTTGGGTACAGTGATAATCTTCCCCCGACTGCCTCCAGAGGTGGGCAGCCGGGCAACCCTTCAGCAATACTGAAAGGGCTTGTCAGAGAAGGATTCTCTGCTGCCCTGGTTTTGCTGACATCCTCTGCCACGGGGGTGGTGTCTGTTATTGTTCTCTCCTCTGCCCCTGGACAGGACACACCACGTGTGTCCGGCAAGGCTCCCTGAGATTTCTGGAACCACATCTTTCCACTCTTCTGACCTTTGGGATAGGGTCTGGATGGAGTGGAAAAACGGACTCCTATGGCAGAGAGAGTCTTGCTTTCCTGCTCACACCTGGTAAGGGTATCCTTCACCTATGATCCGAAAAGAGCGGATCCATTAAAGGGGGTATTGGTGAAAGATGCTCTGAAAGGTTCCGCAAAGTTACATAGCCGCATCCAAACGTGCCTCCTCAGGGCAACACCTGTGCCTGCGGCTCTACTCGCACCATCAGCAGCATAAGATATGTGCCTCATGGAGGGGTTCACCAGTGAATTTAGAGTCGCCAGCTGGGAAGCCATCTTAGCCTGAACCCTCTCAGCTGATGGTTCTTGGAGGGTATCTCCAAGCTCTTTAAGGAGATCCCTGTGAAGACGAGTGAAGTGGCACAAATAATTCAGGGACCTCATGGAGAAGGTCACTGAAGCGAACATCTGCTTCCCATATCTGTCCATCGTCCTAGACTCCTTATTAGGAGGATGAACAGATGAAGAAGTTTCAGCCAACTCCTTTTTCATAGCACTGCAACCACCATGGCATCAACGGGGACATCCTTCATCAAGAATTGTTTGTCCTCTGGAGCTGTTATGAATTTAGCAGGTCTCCTAGGGGTTGGTTCCACGGAATCTGGAGATGACCATGCCCTTCGAGCCATGACAGACATCAGTGGGTCGAAGGGCGGCGACACCCAGGAGGTGGAAGGTCGGGAGCCAAACGCATCCAGGAATACCAACGTCCTCAGAAGGGGCTAGGAGAGTCCAGTTCCCCCTCTGCCTAAGCATCTCAAAGATGTCTGAAAAGGAGACATCTTCAGAGGGGGGATCTAGGGGACCCTTCCGAATCCTCCAAGTCGGTATCTGAGTTGACAGACATGGGAATCAACATGCTTCCTCTTGCATTTTCTCTTGCGAGGTGGCTCCTCTGAATGATCAGGGGAAGCCTCGGAAGAGGACGATGCACCCAAAGTGGTGTCCTGGAATGCTGGATCCCCACGCTTGAGGTCTGGAAGAGGGGTAGAGGCTGACGCAGGCACCATAGGGGGAGGAGCCGATGGAGTCGATCATGGGGCTGACTCCAGGGCCAGCACACTCCTCATCACCTCGAAGGCGTCCCTGCCCGGATGCAGACAGAGTTCCGCTTCCAAAAAAATCGGAATCCCTCCCCGCACCAAGAGGGATGGCTCCGAGACTGATGTGGGAGCTGAGCTCACCTGAGCCGAAGCCCCGAGGGGGAGAACGGGGTCGGACAAGGGTCCAATGCCACTCGCCCCCTCGGAGCCGACAAGAAAGTCTCGGCGCCCAGATACCTCCAGGGACATTACCATGGAAGGGATCGGAGCCGACAACGGAACCGAAGGACAAGGTATCGGAGCTGACGGTTCCACGACTCGAACCCCAACGAACTCCAGCTCCGAGCTCAAAGGAGTCGGAGGAGGAATATTTGTAGACGTGGGCGGAGCCAACCCCAATGAGGGGGGGCTGGACAACATTTTTGCTAGGGCCTGCAATTTTAACAGTCTACTGACCACTCTTTCCACGTCATGGTCTGAAAGTCTTGAGGACCGAGAAGAATGGGATGAGTGGTGACTACGCTCCGATTGGAGGAAAGGTGATCTCGGAGCCGAACGTATCGACTCCAGAGAAGGAGTCCTAGATCTTTTTCGACTACCAGACAGCTTCAAGGAACGTGTCGGAGCTGGCTGGGAGGGAGAAACCTTGGTTCCAGCCAGAACTGAGCTAGATGGTACCGTTTCACCCAATGACGGCTCCAAACTGGGAGCTGAAGGTTTAGGTGTCTTAGAAGATTTCGCTGGCTGAGCCTTAGCCGTTGAATCTTGGGGCTTAAGTAAACCCCTCAGGATCAACTTATTTTTGCACTCCTGCAGGACTCTTGGCCTAAATGCATGGCAAATCGAACAAGAGTCCTGCAGGTGCATGGCACCCAGACAATAAACACAAGAAGTGTGCCGATCTGTCAGAGACATCTTCTGACAGCATGAGTCACACTTCTTGAATCCGGACGGCTTGGGATCCTTGGACATCCTGAAGAGAAACCAAGGAAAAAACCCAGACACAGGAGTTAAGGTTAAAATACCACAAACACAATAACTACTACTACCAGAAGTATAACTAACTAGCTAATAGATACTATAAACAACAACTATAATTATTATTATTATATATTTTTTTTAAGAGAGAAAGACAGAAATGGTTATCCTCTAACTTAAACGGAAACCTTTTGAGGTAAGGAAAGGGCTAGAAAAAGGGGGGAGGGGAAACTCTCTAATTAAAACGAGTTTCTGAAATAGAGAAGGAATTCAGGTAGAAAACACTAAAAAACAATAGTTATAACTAAAAAGGGAATTCTACACTAAACTATCAGTATTTATGACAGAAAAAAACCTAGTAATAATAAGTTTTATACAACCTGAGCCAGCAGAACAACCTCACAGCAGAAGCGGCAAATGAGATCTGGGTATCTAGCGCCAGGCATCATGGGATAGGGGTGGCCTCGAGCCAGTAAGCAGCTCTCGAGCTTTTGAAGATGGCCGAGTCGGAGCCGAGGATTGGCTCCGAACCCAACCAGCAAGAATGAAGGCGAGATAGACAACTTAACATCAAGGACATTTTCTTTTTTTTTTTTTTTTTTTTGTTTTGTTTTTTTGAAAAGATAAGGCAAAAACAGTAAGAAATACACTTAAAACAGCTTTAAACGACTACAAACGATCAGAAAAGGCTATCGCATTTTAGTGTGTAGCCTACAACAGTTAAACAAATTAGTTAAAAAAAAATTTTTAAAAGTGCAGGCAGTCAAATAAGTACAATATGTGAAAAAAACAAGCTTTTAAATCACAATAAATGCTGGAAAATCTGCATTTAGGCAGAAAACAGTTAAGTACACCAAGAAAGTACAGAAAACTGAAACTTAATCACTCCAAAGTTTCTCTTCTAAGCTAGAAGGCTTGTATCAGTTTAAGGCTTTCTAGTGCTACCCAGTAGGTTAGTTACAGAAAAGATGGGAAACAAGCGCAGATGTGGTCTTTTAAACCAGAAAGTTGAAAGAGACGGACAAACTGTCCAAATGGTCAATAAACTACAATTTCTGGTCCAAGAACCACTCCTGTCATAATAGACAGGCTACCTAGTGCTTACCACTCCCACAGATAAGCTAGAAGGCTTCCCTCCAACACAGAAAGGTTTGGGGGGCTCAGAAGCTTACTAACAATCCTGGATACAGCAACTCTGTAACTGGACTAGGCTAGTTATAGGAAAGGCGGGAAACAGGCGCAAGTGTGGCTTTCAAACCAGAAAGTTGAAAGAGATGGAAAAAACTGCTCAAACAGCCAATAGCTACAATTTCTGGGCCAGGGACCTCTCCTCTTTTGGTAGATAGGCTACCTGATGCTTACCACTCCCACTGATAAGCTAAAAGGCTTCCCACCAACACGGAAAGTCTTGGCAATAGCAAAAGAAACTAAAATAAAAACACAGGATAATGAAATAAAAATGAGACACTGGTGCTTTCCCACCTGTTTGTTAAAAAGAGAGGAATTTAAGGAATGGGTAGTGGGGACTATTCAGGAGCTATTAGAGAGGACAGAAATTTCTTCTGAAAATATAGCTAGGCAGTGGGATAAAATTAAGGTGGAGTTTAAAAATATGGTGGAAATGAAAGAAAGGGAGCTATGGTTAAGAAGTAACAAGAATTATTTAGAGGAACTGACAAATGTTAAAGGATTGCAGAATTGGAGGAATCTCACAGAACAAGTGGAGGATAAACCGCAAAATGCTAAGCAGAAAATAAGGAATTACCTCGAGAATATGCATGAGTTTAGAAATTTGCTGTTAAGCAACTGTTTTGACAATAACAGTAGAGCACAGATCAGGCAACAGAAAGTAGAAAGGGATGTCACCAGGCTTAGGGAATCTATAACAAGGAGGGTAACAAGAGATCCTTAATGGTATTAGAAATATTTCAGAAATACTATGAAAGTCTGTATAAGGCAGAGATATATGGAAATCAAGAAAAGATACAAATGGAAATGTTTATGGAAGAATTAGATGTGCCAAGGTTAGAGGTAGATGAGGCTCAATTACTAATGGTTAGGATAGGAAGAGATGAGATAAAATTGTGATGTATAACCAATCTACAGGAAAGTCCCCAGGAACAGATGTATTCCTGTGGAAGTTTGGAAGCTAGGCGGGAAAAAAAATGATAAAGATCTGGAAGGTTTTGTTTAACAGTATTTTAAGAGAAGTACGAACATCCTGGAAGAAAGCAGTGGTAGCTGTAATAACAAAAGAGGGTAAAGATCCATCAGACCCAGCTTCATACAGGACCTTTCCAATACTAAACCATGATTAAAGTGTTCATATCTATAAGGTTAAGCGAATGACAAAAGTAATGCCAAAATTGATAGATATGGATCAATGTGGGTTTTGTGGAGGGGAGGCCAACATTTGACAACATTAACAGACCACTGATGATCCAGAGGGAAGCAGAATGTAAAAAGATACCATTGTTGTTGGTGGGTCTTAATGCAGAGAAAGCATTTGACAGAGTAAGCTGTGACTTTATGAGCAGGGCAATGGAAGCATTTGCATTTCCAGAAAAAATTATAAGGTTGATTAGGAGAATTTATGAGGGATCGGAAGCAAAAATGAAAGTGGGTGGGGTCCTCTCTGATAATTTCTGCTTGCAGAGGAAATAGGCAGAAGTGTCCTCTTTCTTCTTTGTTATTTACACTATATTTAGAATCACTGGCAAAGAAAATAAGGAACTCAGAAATTCAAGTATATAACTGTATGGCAGTCAAGAAAAGCAGGCTGGATTGGCAGATGATATTATTTTATACCTGACAAAACCAGAACGAGACTTTACAGTGTTGTAGAACATTTTGAGACAGTTTCAAATCTTTTTGGGATAAAAAAGTAATGACGTTAAAACAAAGGCAATAGCTGTAAATTATGTTCCCACACACAAATTGATTCAGCACTATCCATATTGATGGGGACATGATACAATTAAGTATTTAGGAGTATGGATTAAAACTGATTCTGGTGTGGCATCTAAGCATATGTGGGAAGAGAGTGAACAAAAGATAATAGAAAAACTGAGAAAATGGAAGCTTAGTTATATGGATATGAATACTAAGATACAAGCAGTCAAAATGTTTTTAGTTCCTTTAGTCTTATAGACAGGTGAGGCATATTTTTATCAACCAGAACATAAGTTGTGGACAGCAATTAATAAAGAGCTGAAGGACTTTATATTTGGGATGGAAAGATGGCAAGATTCAAGTGGGATAAGCTGATATTTCCAGTAGAAGAGGGTGGATTGGGATTACCCAATTGGAAGGGGTATTTCAGAGCTACAAAGTTAAGGCTCCTATAAATAGCACAAGCAGAAAACTAAAATTCAAAGTGGAGAGGGATGATGTTGAAATGGGGGTGGGGGAGCTCAAAAAAACAAGAAGAGACTGGAATTTTGGATGCAGGCCTTTAAGTAGAATAACAATAATCATACAGAATATTATATCCATAAAGTTGCAGAAAGTATTCTAAGGACTAAGCCAACATGGGAATGGAGAAAGGAGATTCTGCCGATAGGGATGACTGCAATTAGGGATATAGACAATAGGCAAGAGGGGGATGGAATTTATTGGAGAAAACTGACAAATAAACCAAGGTATTGGCAGCAGATAACTAGAGAGGCAAAGGTAATAGAATGGGAAGGGGCCAAGTATTTATTTGGACTGCAGATTACAGATTGCCTTCCTTGTCAAGGACTGATATCAGAGTATAGGCAAAGAGAAAGAAAAAGGGGGCTCCTAAACAGAAGACCAGCACTGGTAGAGTTTTTAGTAGAATCTAGAACAGAACTGTCACAAAGAAGTTATGAACATTTTTATGAAAAGAAACCAATGGCTTATATAGACACTTAAAGGTATTTCCCCAACATACTTTTAAATTTGCAGTATTACAGCAGATACAAAGTGAAGCTAGTGGGGGACCATGGAAGCTATATTTAGAAGAGAAATAGGTATGGTGACAGATTTATCTGAATGCTAGTTGTCCACCAGGATTAAATGACATGGTGTCCATTTCTAGTTTGCTTAAATTAAAAGCCTATGATAGATAGAATTACACTCTTTATCACTAGAAACGTGGGGTAATATATAAATTCAAATGGTAGATGTATGTAATGCAACATTAAAAGTGCTGTGAATATTTCTTTAAGGAACATGTATTTTTTTAAACTTGTAGGTTCCTGAATTTTTAAATGAATCATGTGGGGGTGTTTACTTCATGTCATTGGCTGGTGGTAGTTATGATACTGGTATAAATGGCTGGGCATGTTTATAAAATGTTGTGTGAAGATGTTTGGTGATTTTAAACCTGACAAAAGCGCTTACCAATAAACGGTATTTTTACTGGATTTTGCACCTGTGGTTCTCATCCTTTGCTGCAAATTTTTGCTCTTCTGGTTGGTGAAATTTTGCTTTACACTGGTGATGTATGCACAGTGGCAAATAAGACTTTAATGATGCACACGCATGCCAATAAACCATTGTTTCATCCTGCAATAACCGACTTAATCCAGCTGAGGGTCACTGGGAAGCAGTGTCTATCTTGGCACTAAATGAGAAAAAGGCAGTGAAAGTAATTTGAAACAGAGCATAAAACCACACACACACACACACACACACAAGCACATGCGTATACACATACATGGGGTCACTCTCTCAAAGTACACATACTAAGAGTCAACTTGAAGGATCACCAATTTACCTACTGTGCAGCTTGGGGATATGGCAGAAAATGAGAGCACCCATCAGAATCTATATGGGCAAAGGAAGGATATGCAACATTTCAGTCAAAATGCATGCCAGATAATAACGGCAATGGAGAACAAAGCTATGTGAGGCAACAACAGTAACCAATGCACTGCTGTGCGACCCATTTACAGGTTTGTCTGAATTTGAACTCATCAGTACAGCATTAGTAGAGAGCCTAGCACATGGTCAGTGTTAGCATTTTGGGGGCCCCCAGCAAATGTCAAGTTGGGGGACCCTAGGCACTTCCAAACTAAGTATCACCCTGTTGCTGCCAGCCCTCCTATCCATCCTTTTAGTTCACACTGCAAACTTTTAGGAGTCATACACACAGACTGACCTGTAGCTACATTGTTCTGACATTACAGCAGACCTACATACCACACTGGCATTTAGTTGCAACAATGATACATTACAACAACTATATGTACAGGGCTGGACTAAGGTGAAATGGAGCCCCAGGCACTGCCTACTGTTTCAGCCCCCCCCCCCAAAAACACACACAAACACCCATCCTCTAGAGCTCCCCACTGTTTCTCTCAAGCACATTACTTTTTTCTTCCATTTCTCAAGTTTGCCTTTTTTCAGATTTTTCAAGAAGCCATGAACTTTACATATGCTCTGAAGTGCTTTTTAAGTCTTTTTTTCTTTTTATAAAACCTTTTCATCCAATGATGGCTTGAACAGAAATCATGATTAAGGAAAGAAATTCAGTGCTAACATTCAGCTTTAGTTTTCCTTGTATCCTTTCAACACACCTTTCCTGACCAAGATAGCAAAGCAATAACCATTTAGGAAATAACTCGAGTAAGCCAATGCCCCTTGAAGCCATAAGGATTGTAAATGCTCTTGGATGCATTTTAGAGCAATTCCCAAACATTTTATTCCAACAGTGGCCTAAACAAAAATCATGATTAAGATAAAGAATTTCAGTCTTAGTTTTTCTTTCAGTGAAGGCATAAGTTGTGCCCTAAGCTTAATTTCCAAAGCTGACAAAATAGTAGCTCACAATAAACTAATAAGCCAATTGTTGCGAGGATACATAGATCCTGTATGGGAATACTGCCTGCCTCCCTAATCCCCCCAAAAAGACAGTCACTGCCTATGCATCCCTCTGGTTTTAGATAGGGATGAAAGATGAGGTTCAAATGGCCACAGCCATGTATTTCAAGCTACTCCTTAAATACATATACATAGCATACCTCCTCCCTCCTCAATCCTAATCCCCAAAGGCCCACCTGTATATATGCCTGATGTTTGATTGTGAGAAAAGTGAAATAAATAATAATTGCTGTAATGTATTCTACTTTGTAGTTCCTAGGCAGTACACTGCCCCTACAGGAGCTAAAGTAACTTTACTTGTTAGAAAAGTAAAGGAAACAATGACCATACACTCCTCAGACCCTCATATAATCTACAGCAAATTTCTGTACCCAAACATCTGAGCAGGGCTGGTCTTAGAATGGGTGTGGCTGAGAGCACAGGCCATTATCAGTTTTATCCTAACAGAGTCATATCACAGCCCTGTTCAAGTTAGAGACTATAATCAGAAAATGAAAGCATTTTTTTCTCCTATCAAAAACAGCTTTTGAGGGGTCCCCACACAGTCAAGGATGATCAAGGGAGCCCTCTTGTATTCATTCATACAGTCTGGGACTGGAGGGGGGGTGGCACCAGATTCTTATAAGATCTGTCTGAATGTTCTATTCTCATATTTTATGCCTTACTTTTGAAATATAATTACTTTACTTATTTGCTGCATTTTTATTGATACCCAGAAGAATAATGTATGTGTCTTGGCATTATTGGATGTGTTCACTGAAAAAAATCAGTGATATTAGATTCATAGGCTCATAGGAGGTTATTAGGCTATGGTCCTAGGGCCTTTACAAGGCTAGCCATGTAAAAAAACTGTGTACCATCATAGATCATAGTTAGATGGCTGCTGCTTGCAATGTGATTCTATGATCAGCACAGTCTGCACCTGTCCCTGTTTACACACACACATGTATTGTTTACACACACGTGCATAAGTCACAGCAATACTAGTTTGTACTTATTTCAGCAAACAGCAATACATTGTTAAACACTGGTACTGCCACATCAGATCAGTGACTACTATTTTAAACATCAGTCATCAAACAGCAGCACTCATAAGTCATTTTTGTTTACCTCAGTGAGGAGTAAATGAATATCTGTCACTATCCCTGCTTTCACAGATATTATTGATTCTGCCTCATAATTCTGCTCTGTCCCAATAAATCAAGCCATCAGAGTTTTATACTTCTTATCACCAAAACATGCATGCTGATGCAAAATCTGTTATTCTAGTAACTTTTTAAGTGAATTAGAGCAATATTTAAAATGTGTTCCTCATTTTGAGCCTTTATTCTGCTTTGCTTTTGGCATTGAGAAGAATTCTTCAGTAAAGACATTAACAGTTATAGTATCTGGTGTTCTGCAAGTATTTATAAAACTCCCTAAAAAAGAAATTTATCCCTGAATACCAGAAGAATCACCTCTTCTTAAAATCCTAGCTGTGAACTGAAATCAGTCACTCTGGGCGACTGACCGCTTTAGTGCTTACCTTGCTCAAGTTCATTACCAGCTTTATCCTAACAGGGTCATATCACAGTCCTGTTCAGGTTAAAGAGTACAATCAAAAATTAATAGATTTTTTTGCACATTTTTCCCCAACAAACAGCATTTGTGGGGCCCCCTCTGCAGCCATGGGCACTGCAGGTACCTAAAGCTGGCTATGTTGTTAGTTTTAGTGGAAAAGATGTCCACCAACAGGGTTTAACTAAGCTAGGGACATTTATGTCAGTGGTAAAATATTTAATGGAATTGTAAAAGTCTCTTACTTGACAAAACAGTTACTATAACAAAAGATCATTGAATTTTGAAGGAGATATAAGGAAGAATTATTGTTACTCACCTGGTTTATTAAGTATACAAGCTTGTGATCGTGAAAAGTACAAAGGAAGCACTCCACGGCTGGCACAGCACAGATAATTTATTAGTTTAACAAATAAACTGGTTAGCGCTTTCACGTTCTAACAAAACGTTTCTTCAGACCTCAACAAACACACTCCCATGCTGCATTTTTATACAAAATTAGATGCTCATTATCCTATTAGTATAATAATTACATCATTTAAAATGCAAGCAGTTGTTAAAAACATATATTCTAAAACAGTAATCTAAAAACTTTTGTAACGAATTGTTAAAATCTAGAATCATTCATTTATATGCTGTCAAGATATATATATATATCAGAATACATAAGACATTGCTTATGTTAGTACAGACACATGAACATGGATATGAATATAAAATATAACTATGTGAACGAAGCTGTGAGCATATTGACTGGATCTATTATAAAACTATGAATGTATGAGGCATGAATGTATGCATCCTATGAGGAGAAACTCCATGTCGTTGAGTCTCTAATGCTGGGTGGCTGAACTAAAATGTTGTCATAATGTGCATAATATGAAATTCTAATATTGACTAATACAAGTGTATGTGTAAAATTAATGATCATGATGGGGGGACCGCTAGAGATGACCACAAGGGTTATTCAAGGGAACAATTAAGAATATGTAGAATGGAGGAAGAGTTAACTGGTTATAGTGCTTAGCATTTATGGCAATGCGCTCAAAGCGTGGTTAATCATACAAAAAAAATGTGTAAAATCAATGTTTATATGGTCTGGCCAAAAGGAATGGTTTCAATGAGACCTTGTCATTTAAACCATGTCCTTTATTGGCCTGGAGTCTTATGATCCATTTGTTTTCTCTCTCTTCTGTGTAGTTCTTGATGTTTCCTAGTCTATCTGTTCTCATTATCAACTCCAATGCCATAAACTTAAAGCTATGTCTAGTTCCTTCCATAATAACATGTTTCGCTAATGCATTATTTTCATTTTCTTTATTAATAGCGTAAATATGTTCCCTAACTCTTTCTCTAAGGGTTCTGTTTGTTTTTCCTATATAGAATGATAAGCAACATTGACACTGCGCTATATATACAAGATCTCTAGATCTGCAATCTGCATATTTGTCAAAGACAATTCTTTTCCCGTTATCTGGATGAATGAATTCATTACCATTTAGCATATAACTGCATTGATTGCAGTGTCTGCAAGCAAAAGTCCCTTTCCTTTTTGAATATAAAAATTCATTACTGCTGTCATTATCATGTTCATAGCAGAGTAACCTTTTTAAAGATTTCATATTTTTATACGTGATGTTGGGCCTGTCACCCGCTATTTCCTTTATCCTATCATCTATCATTAACATCTGCCAATTTTTATTTATTATTTCTCTTATTTTATTATTCTTGTTAGTATATGGTATAATCAATCGAGTTTGTGTAATATTTCCTATTTTATTTACTGTTTCCTTTTCTCTACTACCATGCCTATAAAGATATGGTTTTCCTTTATCTTTTCTGGATTGGCTACTTTCTGAGAGGACCTTCTCAGTATTGGTCCTATCATAGCCCCTCCCTATAAAATTCTTCCTTAGTATTTCCTGTTGCTCATCATGTCTTGTTTCATCCGTCACCAGCCTGGAAATCCGTAATGATTGATTTTTAACTATGTTGGAGAAAATATGTCTAGTATGCATACTATCCTGATGTAATAGACTATTTCTCCAACATTCCTTTCTATGCAGATCTGTGTCTATCCTCATTCCATTCTTCATGATGTGTACATCTAAAAAATCTATACTCTCAGTAGAGAAAGTATGTTGAAATCTCAAAAAGTCCGTTGTTCCATTAATGTATGTCACAAACTCATTTAACATTTCTATTGTATCATCCCAAACGAGAAAAATATCGTCCACAAAACGCTTATAGAATTTTATATTCTCTAAATATGGATTTTTTCTTTGTATATAAGTCTCTTCCCAGTACGCCATCACCAGATTGGCATATGAGTTGGCTACTGGTGTTTCCCATTGCTGTACCCTTTTTTTGTAAATAGTATCTCCCATCATGTGTAAAGACATTATTCTCTAAAACTATTTCCAACAGCATCATGTACCTTATTACTAAATTACTTGGAATATTCTTTTGAATTAGTAATAATCTGACATAATCAATTCCTATACTATTTGGAATACATGTAAAAAGGATGTCACATCAAGTGTTGCCAAAATATCTCTTTCAATGTTGCTGTTACCATTTATATAATCTGCATAGCCATAAAGGAACTCTTCCGTGTCCTTTATTACGGACTTAATATCAATTAACATAGGTTTCAACTGTTTCTCTAAATAAATTGAAAGAGGCTCGGTTGCCCACCCCCTTCAAGAGACTATTGGTCTCAAAGGGGGGTCATATAGATTTTTATGTACTTTGGGCAGCCCTCTATATGTTGGTATAAGTGGTTCCTTGACCAAAAAATAGGTGTATAAGTCATTATCAATTACATTACAAAGTAACATATCATATAACATCTCTTGTACATTTCTAATCACTCTATTTAGAGATATACTGTTTAAAATTTCATAGGTATCAGTTTCATCCAATAACTCCCCCATTTTCATCATATACATACATTTGTCCATTATCACCATGGAACCACCCTTGTCCGCTTGTCTGATAATGATATTATTATTCAGCTGTAATTTCTTTATTGCTTCATTCTCACCATTACTTAGATTATTATATTCTAATCTTTCATTCATAGCATAGAAATTAATCAAATCACTTTCACAAGATTTCTCAAAAGCTTCTATTATGGGATTAGATGGTGGTATAAATGTAGATTGCTTTTTAAAAACATTTTCACATGAATTGACATTGTTGTCGTTATTGCCTAGCGAAAGTCTTAAATTCAAATTTCTAGTAAACAATTTCACATCTACTATAACATCAGTAACATCCGCATGTTTAGATGGTATAAAGGATAAGCCTTTATTCAACAAAGAGCTCTCAGTCTCACTTAAAACATACCTTGAAATGTTAATAATCAGTCCCTTTGTATTGGGCGAAGTATCTTCTTCTGGAACTCGTGTATTTCCTCTGAGTTCTTCCGTTTTTTCATAGTTTTCGTTGTTGGCCAAATTCTCCGTTCCATGTGTTTTATCGGATACGGAAAAGAATGATCCCCTTCAAGTTCAAACAGGGTATCCTCCTGGAAAAATACACATCCATTATTGATGTCTTTCTTCTTAATGGTTCCATTGGTAACGTCACGCTGAGCAGCGTTCATCGTTATATTTGCCCCTTCGCAATAGTCCACTGTTATATGCTGGTTGTCATCATGGTTTCCACTTAATGGCTCCCTCCGGTCGGTATTCACCTCCCCTTCGGTCGCATGGATAATAACCGTCTCCTGCCTAGACCTGGAGCTCATTCGCTCCTCACCATTGAATGCATAGTTTTTTGACATCAAAGCGTCAGGGCCTCCAGCTGAAGACGTTGTTAGGTCATCTTGATTTGGTGTAGCATGCGCAGTAATTCGAGAAGTAGCCTCTGCATACGACCCCCAAGATTGCATACCTTTCTTATGGTTCACATTGAGTAATTTATTGTTATTGTCAACATTATTGGTGTCATATTTAACAAAATCCTTCGGCCAAGAAAAGACCTGCCCCTTTTTGAAATCGTTATAGTCTCTTTACAATTTCTTTTTCTTATCCTGTAATAATTTATTGTGCAATAGTGATAAAGTAGTAGTCAAATCCTTGTGAAAAATAACCATTTCATCATGTTCCAAAATATTTTTAAGTTTATTTTCCAATGCATATATATCCTGACTCAATGAGTCTTCTATTGACTGATATTGTTCAACTAATAATTTTATATAACCATAACTTGTTTCCATGTTAAGTCTCTGCCATTTGATTAAAAGTTCCGGGTAAGTATTGCCGAAAGTCGGCATTTTCAGAACCCGCAAACCTCTTGGAATTACCTTGAAGCAGAGGCACGCTTCCATGTGTTGCCTTTGACATTGCGTGCTTTTTAACTTATGGAAACTGTTCTCTAATTTCCTAGTTAACTGGAGTACCTCCATGTTTCGCGGGATGTTTCTCTGTTTAACTCCTTCAGCCGTTAAGTCATCTTTGGTTAGTTTGAGCAGCGGGTTGTTGCCCAAAGTTAGCATTTTACTGAAGATGGAAGGAGAAATCTCCGTATCCGCCAGTGGTTGATCAGTATTTACCATCATGCCAGTTGCCATGTCCCGATTCCACAAGAAAGACACAATATTAAGAAAAAAAAAAAACAAGTGGTTTCAGGCAAAGTGCTCCCCAAGATAATGTGCAGATAATCGTGAAAAGTACAAAGGAAGCACTCCACGGCTGGCACAGCACAGATAATTTATTAGTTTAACAAATAAACTGGTTAGCGCTTTCACGTTCTAACAAACCGTTTCTTCAGACCTCAACAAACACACTCCCATGCTGCATTTTTATACAAAATTAGATGCTCATTATCCTATTAGTATAATAATTACATCACTTAAAATGCAAGCAGTTGTTAAAAACATATATTCTAAAACAGTAATCTAAAAACTTTTGTAACGAATTGTTAAAATCTAGAATCATTCATTTATATGCTGTCAAGATATATATATATCAGAATACATAAGACATTGCTTATGTTAGTACAGCTTGCTGTACTAGCTTTTGTTGGTTTGATAGACATGTTACAAAATATCAAGATAGGATAACTTGCTGTGGTTGGGGGTCCCCCAATAACCAGGAGGCCCCCAGCGACTATAAGGTTTGCTGGTGTTTAAAGACGGCTATGGGCTAGCATGGTTTGAAACACTTAGCTTATAAAAAACTTACTGTGCATTACACTAGAGGTCGTTACCAAATAAGATTCAGATAAACCAGTGAAAAAGCCTCACAGCAAATACATATATGACTTAAAGACAGGGACATTGAGAAAACAGAGAAACTGCCCAAGGCAGGAAGGGCACATGCCCAGGAAAGTGTACTACATTTGAGTTTCTCAGTGGAGATTGTACAACCCATGGAGGTGTTTGCTTTAAGGGGACAGGATGCCTGAAAATATACTCCACTTGAAGAAGTGACAGTCTCACAAAATACCAATTTGAATGCTTATCATCAGAGGAAGCTAATTGGCATGTGAAAGAAGTAAAGGTATGGTTTAAACAGAAATCCCTCAGTCTCACTCAAGATCACATCACTATTAACAGTTCTAGGCCAATACCCCAAGGAAAATAAATTGGCTGTAAGATATTTGGCTTGAAGGGAATGAAGCAGACAGGTCAAAGGAATGCAGTGAGGAAGAAAAAAACAAAATAAAAATATACAAAAAAAATCTTGTTTTAATGTCATGCACCATTGTGTACCCTAATCTGCCTATCGCAGGATTGTCTGCAACATTTTTCTTTTGCACTTTACCATAATTTGGTTGCTAGTGTTCAGTACACTTCTGTATTTCCTAGTCATCAGTCATCATCATCATCAGCCCCCTTTTTCCCATTTTTCTACATGGGATCGGGGTATCATGTTAACTGTTGCCACCTCTCTCGATTCAGTGCCACACTCATGCCTTCTTCAACACTCATGCCTGACTGCCGCAGATCTTCTTTCAAACAATCCATCCACCTCTTTGCTGGATGTCCTCACTTCCTCTTACCTTCTTCCTGTCTGTCCCAAATCTCTCTCACCAGATTGTCTTCTACTTTTCTACACATGTGCCCAAACCACCGTAATCTGTTCTCGTTGATCTTTTCTGCAATTGGGGCTACTTTGGCTTCTGCTCTTATGTCCTCATTTCATCATCTGTCCCACAGTGTGCATCCTACCACCTTTCTCAGGCACTTTATTTCCGTCACCTCTAGCTTCTTCAACTGTTCTGCCTTTACTGCCCAGGTTTCTGTACCATACAGTAGTACTGGTCGCACCACTGTCTTATACTCCTTACGTTTCAGCTTCTTTGGCATTCTTCTGTCATAGACTATACCTGATACTCTATGCCAGTTAGCTGCAGCCCCTCTGATTCTAGCTTTGACCTCTTCATTCAGACTACCCTTCTCCTCAACTATCCCTCCCAGATACCTGAAGCTGTTTACCTGTTCCACTATCTTCCATTCTGTCTCTCTTCTCAGCTTCTTCTGATTTCTTTTGATTTCCCCAATTTGCTGCCATTACCACCATCATATCTGTGCTTGGTTTCATCCCACATGCCTTCAGATTTGCATTCCACCCTCCTATCCTTTGCTGAAGTTCTAGCTCAGAGTCTGCCTATACTGCCACATCGTCTGCATACGGCAGCTTTGTTGATCTCTCTCCTCCAACCTGTTGGCTAATGTAGTCCATCACCAGTATGAATTGCAGTAGGGTTGGAGCTGAACCCTGATGTACACCCACTCCGACTAGGAACACCTCTGTGATACCGAACACTGTTCGTACTTGAGTCATTGGGTCCTTGTACATAGCCTGTACTAATTCTACTAATGTTTCTGGGACTTCAAACCACCACAGTACTGCCAAGACCAGCTTTCTTGGGACCTTGTCATGCTTTTTCCAAGTCTAGGAATACCCAGTTGGACTCTCTCCTCATCTCTAGTTTCTTCTCAATTGTGCTGCATCCTGATCTGAATCCAAACTACTCATCTCCCATCTTACATTCTACTACTCTGTGTATCTGTTTATCAATCACCCTCTCCAGAACTTTCATGCAATGTGATAGGAGTTTCATGCCTCTGTACTGCCTACAGTTGTGGATGTCCCCTTTGTTATCATACACTGGCACGAGTATGCTTATTCTCCAGTCATCTGGGATACAGTTTTCTCTCCACACTTCTATTAGTACCCTCAGGAGCCATTTCTCCCCTATCTCACCCAGCATTTTTATCATATCTGCTGTGACCTCATCTGAGCCTGCTGCCTTCCCTGACTTCATCTTCCTTAGTGCTGTTTGTTACTTCTTCTAGGGTGGGCTCCTCTTCTTCTCTCATTGTAGGATGTTTCCTGGGGCAGTCCAGTTTCTGTGGGGTTTTCTTCATTCTGAAGCTGCTGAAAATGCTCCTTCCATCTGCTTTTGATGCCCTCTGGACTGGTGAGCAGGTTGTTGTTGGCATCCCTTATGAAGGATGTCTGACTATCTTCTTTAGCTTTATGTCTTTGCCTTGCAACCTGATATAGTTTCTTTGTGCACCTTACTGAGTCACTTTCCAGAAGCTGGTATAGTGTCTCTGATGCCCTATTCTTTGCTATTGCAACTTCTTTCTTAGATTCTTTGTTAGCCATCCAGTTGTCCTTCCTAGCCTGATCAGTCTTTTCAATTTCTCACTTCTTCCTGCACTCCTTCTTTCTTTTGATGACTTCCTGGCCTTCTGCATTCCACCACCAGCTTTCCTTATGTACTTTGTTTCCATACCTGGCTTGGCCACATACTTTTTCTGTAGTCCTAAAACATGCTGTTTTTAGGTGCTGCCATTCTTCTTCAATTCCACCTATTTCCTCCTCTTCTTGGGGTGCTAGAGCCCTGAGTAATTCCTTGAAATGTTGTACTTTCTCTCCAGTCAGCTTCCAGGTCTTCAGCCTGATCTCTGTTGACCTTAGAGCCTTCTCTGACCACTGCTTGCAGATGATTGTGGCAACTAGTGGTTTATGCTGTGGGTCAACTGTTTCACTGGGGATGACTTTGTAATCATGGATTCTACCCCAGTGCCTTTTCCTTAATAGGAGGAAGTCTACCTGAGTTGCATGTTGACTACTCTTGTATCTGATCTTGTGACTGTCTCTTTCTGAACCATGCGTTGGCTTCTATCAAGATATTTGCCAGAGAGAAGTCTAGAATGGCTTCTCCTTCTTTATTCCTGTTGCCCCACCCATGTTGTCCAAGGCTGTCCTCATATCTTGTTCTGTCTGTCCTGATATGTGCATTCAAGTCACCCATTATCAACACCAATTCATGTTCTCCTGCTTTATCTAGTAGGTCCTGCAACTGCTGTCTGAATGCACTCTTTTCCTCACTATCCCAACCCTGCTGTGGGGCATGGGGTGGGATTATGAATACTGCCCTATCATTACACTGGAGTCTGACTGCCATGACTCTGTCATTAATTCTGATGATATCCCTTACTGCCTTCTGAAGCTTCTCTCTCATCAGTATAGAGTTGAAAACATTAAAAGTCTAATGGTCCAGTGAAGTACCTGGTATTTTTAGGGTCCTCATTATATCACATTAAATGCTCCAGTCATTCATTAGATACTTATGATTTGCCTCTTCCACTCAGTAAAGTGATAGTCACCTCTATTCTAAACAAATGACATTTTTAATGTATTCATCAACTGGATAAGCAAGCTTGTCTTAATAGGCCCTTTACAGCCATGATCTGGTTAACAAGGACAAAAGCAAATACAACATCTATTTTAATCTGCTTGCTTTTGATAATAGGGAGGAAACCAAAATAAACTTAAACAGTCACAGGGAGAATATGCAAGCTCCTTTCAGACATTAAATCAAGCTCAGGACTGAATTCCAGACCACAGAACTAAGAGACCAGGATCTTAGCCACCACCATGATGCACACTGCTTTGCTTTGCACTTTTGTCAGACTCCAGATGGAAGTTGGCCATGGTGATTTACAAATTGTTGGGTCACTGACCAAGATGGTTTTGGCATTATGCATGTACACTGGCATGTACACACTCACATTTTATACATACATAAACAAATATATATACCAATTTATTATGGTTGACCAAACCATCCTAATGTCGAATGTAAAACACTGACAAAGTAAGTTCGATCATACACAATAGTGAACACAAATCAAAACTGAAAGCAATAATATCAAGAGAGGAAGAGTATTTCCTGTTTTGATATTAAAACTAAAAACTCCCAAAACACTAGACTCAAATTTGTCTGGATAGTGGTAGTGATACAGGAAGGTTTTAATGACATTAAGATATAGGGTTAGGCTTGGGGAAGAGGCAGCACTAAGGTGAGGGTTATCACCCATTACTAAAGAAGACAGGGAGCAGAGCCCCCCTGTCCTCTTTCGTAATGGATGCTTACCCTCACCCTAACACTCTCCTAACCCTAACCCTACACCTTGACATCACGAAAAACGTCCCGTAACACTGCCACTGCACAAGACAGACTCAAACACAAACATTCACAAACACACACTAACAACAATACTTCTATCTCCTAACCTGTTACCTTTACCCTAAAATACACAAACTACATAAACACACAACACTCATTCTTCCCTCATCACCAACTATAACCTTAACTCACAGACACACACACGTGCTCTCACCCCCCAACCCCTCTTTTCTGTATTAACATTCTATACCACTGACATATTTATCATTCAGCCATCCATGCCATCGATATTAAATCACACCCCTGCATTTGTCAGACAAATGTACATTCTGTAAAACTCAGGGAAACTATATATATATATATATATATATATATATATATATATATATATATATATATATATATATATATATATATATATACATATATATATATCTAGGACGTTTGCTCGAGTGAGCAAACGTCCGAGTCCATAATAACAGAACACACTTTAACGAAAGCGCTTTTATCGAAAAAGTGCTTTCGTTAAAGCATGTTACAAAAAAATAAAAATAAAACACTATATTTACATTTTAGCAGGGGGGGGCTTCTCCCCCTGCCCCCCCACCCTCCTACTTTAATATTCTCCCTCCGAGACCGCACTACAGTGGGGAAAAGGGAAATTTCCCTTACATGCACTGTAGTACAGCCTCGGCAACAGGCATACTTATGGTGAAAAGCACTTTCGCGTAAGTATGCCCAGCCGTTTGGGTTTCGGTCGTTTGCTCACTCGAGCAAACGTCCTAGATCCACATATATATATATATATATATATATATATATATATATATTTTTTTTTTTATATATAGATATATATATAAATATATATACATACATACATACATATACATACATACAGTAAACTCTGTTAACTGGCACCCATGGGGATTGGTAGATGCCATATAACTGTAGTTTCTGGTTGCTTGCGAGTTACTATTAAAAACAGACCAGACTGATACTGTACCCTATACTATTTGTTTGGTTTGACTTGTTCTCAGGTTGGGGAGAAAGGGAATTTATTCCTATCTTCTTTTTTTAAAACTCTAAAACTCTGAAAACATAAGGTATGTTTCTGTGGGGGGAAAACAGAAAGTGCAACATATGAAAATTGTACTGTATTTCTTCAATATTTTTTTGTTGGTTGCTTGTGTGTGACAGTTGCCTGAGTTACTGTTAACTGAGAGTTTACTGTATGTATATATATATATATATATATATATATATATATATATATATATATATATATATATATATATATATATATATATATATATATATATATATATGTGTGTGTACATACACACACACACACACACACACACACACACACACATACATATTCATATATGGGTTTTACATAAATATTCATATATGGATTACCTTCAATGACTCCAGCATGTCATCCAAATGTAAATGGTCTAAAAAAGTGATCTAATATCATTTCATCTAATGCTCGCTTATACTACAGGCTATCACCTACAAATATGAAAATAAATTAATTTTAACAATTTGTGATCACTGTTGTTAGTTTTCTTATGGATTTAGAAGTAATATTCATAGTTTCTTCATTGTGAGTGTTCTAAGTACTATGAGTAAACTTTGCTACCCATGTAAGTGTCTAAGTGTTAGGTTTCCTGACGTCTAGTGATAAAACTATACCAGTATTTGGGTATTAGGTATTATATGAATGACATAATTATGATTTCTGTATGTATAATTTCTCTGAGTCTTAAACAAAGGAACCTATCCCTGGTTCGAGGGAGTAGTGTCTCAACTACAAGACCAATTTCTACTCTAAAATCATCCTTTAAAATCTCTTTCATCTTTCATTACTACCCCATACAGAATGCTGTCCAAACTGATATGTTTTAATCTGTCTCTTCAACATAAACTTATAACATTATTCACTTTTTGGTATATCGCCTCTGTACTGATTCCAGTGACCATTCTTCTGTAGATGTTAGAAGAAAAAGACCTAGACAGTCTTCCATAATTGGTCTAACACTAAACACAAATAAGGTTCTTAGTATGTTCAGCTTTCCATGTGGCTTTCAGTAAAGCAGACAAATTTTTTGATTTCAGGGCAGTTCTCACCATCCCCTCTGCATGAATTAAGAGTTTAGAAAAAACAATATTTAACAGTGCAAATCATGACTCCTAGGTTAAAGACTGAGAGACTACTGTGACCGCAAATATGTAGACAAATTGGGAGGAGAGGTATGAAAAGGAAGGTATCCTGATTCTTTATGGGTAGAACAAACTAGTATAATACATTATTAGCAGATGAGGCAGCAGTCTGCGCTGAAGATTTAAGACATTGTCACCATTATGCAGTCTATTTTTAACTGTAGCTGTCATTGGTGAACTGTAGCTCAGCAGCAAGAAAAGACAGTTTTTAGATGCATGTTTGAACTTACCTTGTGCTATGAAATAAACCCACCCTTCATTATCATCTCGAAGTGATATTTGCATCATAGACAAAACTGGGTGGTATTCTCTGCCATTGTTATACTGCTCTCTCCAACAAAATGTACCTGTAATGACACACACAAATAGCACAGGTAATTATACCAGTTTATCTCAAATTTGCTAAGCATGAGGGTTTTGCAACACTAAATTATGTATGTGAAACATCTCAACCAAAGGATCAATTTCTTCCTTCACTAAAGTTTTGGAGATGCTAGCTTGTTAATGCAAAGGATGAAAAAATAGAACTTTGCATTCACTAAAATAAGAAGTTATGTACCTACCATAACGTTCCATGTTAGTTGTCTTCTCTCGCCTTCTTTCTTGCTTGATGGGTTCGGAGCCGATCTGCTTTAGCTCGAGAACTCCTTTTACCAGCTCGAGGCAGCCCCATATCCCATGATGCAAGGCAGGAAGTACCCAGATCTCGTTTGTTGACAAAAGGGCAATAACACCAAGCATAAACAATACTTCCCAAAGGAAGAAGAAACTTACAGATGGAAAAAGGACCAGGTCTAAATGGTCTTTAGCATTATAGTTTCTTATACAAGGTCTGTCCAGGCCAGGGGAAGGAGGGAGGGAAAGAAGGCGAGAGAAGACAACTAACATGGAACGTTATGGTAGGTACATAACTTCTTAATGTTAAGTTGTCAATCTCGCCTTCATTCTTTGATGGGACCGCCCTAGCACCTCTATCCTGGGTGGCTCAATGGAACAAACTCTTGAGGACTGTAGAGCCAAAACTGGCTCTGTCCCTGGAGGCCAAGTCCAATTTGTAATGGGAAACAAAAGTGTGAGGAGTGGCCCAAGTGGCCGCTGCACAAATAGTGTCTAAAGGTAGTCTAGCTTGAAAGGCTGTAGAAGTAGCTAAACTCCTAGTTGAATGTGCTTTAGGTTTTGAGCACAGCTGTTTTCCCCTGATCGTATAAATTTCAGTGATGACCGAAGAAAGCCATCTGGACAAAGTCACTTTAGAAACAGGAAGGCCTTTTTATTATCCGCATAGGAAACAAAAGTTGATCAGATTTCCTAAATTTTTGTTCTGTCCAAATAATATCTAAGCTGACGGTGGACATCAAGATAATGTAGCTTTTGTTCAGCTCTATCTGAATAGTTAGGAAAAATACAGGAGATCAATGGATTGATTCAGATTGTTTTTGAAGCGACCTTGGGTAAAAATGATGGATTAGTTCTCAAAGATACTCTGTCTTTGTGAAAAATCAAATAGGGGGGTCGAGCCGAAAGAGCATGAAGTTCAGACACCCTCCTGGCAGATGTAATAGCCACTAGGAATAAAGTTTTCCAAGAAAGATATTTCAGGGAACAAGAAACAGCTGGCTCAAAGGGGAAGAATCAAGGATGTCAGCACTAAATTTAAATCCCACTGAGGAGGAGGATTCCTGATTGGAGGCTTTAGTAGGAAAATCCCTTTCAAAAGGCCCTGCAGAGTCTATGGGACATAATATTATGATCTGCTATCCCGACATGAAAATTAGAAATAGCAGCCAACTGAACTCTGACTGTGGAAGAAGAGGAGCCTGCATGGAAAATCTCTGCTAAGAAGTCCAGAACTGCCTGAACAGGGGCAGTAAAAGGATCAATATTTTGGGCCTTAGCCCAATAAGAGAAACGTTCCATTTGCTTGTGTAAATCCTCCTGGTAGAGGATTTTAGTGAAGCTACTATAATATCTCTAACTGGATTAGAGATCAAAGGAAGCCTGGCTAAGGAAGGAAGTGGAGCAACCATGCTGTGAGGTTGAGAGAAGGGATTGACCGGTGCAGCTGACCGGATTGGTGAATCAGTAGATCTGGCACTGGGTCCAGATGCCACGGCTGCACCAAAAGGTGACGATGGAGGAACGGGAACCAAACTTGTCGAGGCCAGTAAGGCAATGAGAATCAATTTGGCTCTCAAAACGGTAGCTTTCTGGATCACCTGAGGGATCAGAGGAAATGGAGGGAAGGCATAAAGAAGTCCCTGGGGCCAATCCTGGGTCAGAGCGTCTCTGGTGTGATGGCCTGCTAGTGGTAAGTGGCTGAAGAAGTCTGGACATTTGCTGTTTTGGGGAGTAGCAAAAGATCGCAACATGGGCGACCCCATTCCAGAAAAATCTCTTCCGCTATGGATTGCTTGAGAGACCACTCGTGAGGCATGAGAATAGCTCTGCTCAATCTGTCCGCTATAATGTTGGTTTTCCCAGGGATATGCGTTGCTACCAGAAACCGATGAGAGGAGATCGCCCATTGCCATAGTCTGAGCGCTTCGACACAAGGGGTAGGACTTGGTTCCGCCCTGTTTGTTGATATACCAAACTACAGACATGTTGTCTGTGTGGACTGCAATTGTCCCTACGGGAAGAAAGTCGTTGAGGGCTTGCAACGTTAAAAGCACTGCTCTCATCTCCAGGACATTTATGTGCAGATGGTACTCGAACGGTTGCCACGTCCCATGAACCATCCTGCCCTGATAATGACCCCCACCCGATCAGGGAGGCATCCGTGGTGACAGTGGCTATCGGGGACGGAGGTACAAAGCACCTGCCTTGGTGAACCTGAGACGATGTGATCCACCAAGCAAGATGTTCTTTGCATGTTTGTGTCACCAGAATCTGGTGACGCATTGGGAGTTGCTGGTATGACCACTGTGTGAACAGCATCCACTGAAGGATGTAGAATCGAGCCAGGGGAAGAAGAGTGATGGCCGCAGCCATAAGACCTAATACCTTTAGAACCATTCTGGCCTGTACCTTTTGGCTGGCCAGAATGATCCTGACATGAGTCTGAATGTCTGAAACTCTTTGTTCTGTAAGGGTAGCTGACATCCGAACAGTGTTTAAGTTTGCCTATGAAGGTAATAGACTGGCAGGGCGATAAGGATGACTTTTCGTAGTTGACTGAGATGCCCAAATGAGAACAAAGGTCTATTGTGTAATCCCTGGCTTGTATAAGCTGATGCCTGGTGGTGGCTGACAGGAGCCAGTCGTCGAGATACGGAAACACCTGGAATCCTTGACGTCTCAGGTGAGCCGTGACCACTGCCATGCATTTGGTGAACACTCTGGGGGCTGTAGTGAGACCAAAGGGCAGGGCTCTGAACTGGAAATGACTGGACCCCAGCCGAAGCGGAGAAATCTCCTGGAGCGTCTGTGAATTTTGATGTGATAGTACGCATCCTGAAGATCTATTGAGCACATCCAGTTGTCCTTCTGTAAGAAGGGCAGAATTGACTGAAGAGTGACCATTCGGAATCTTGTCTTCCTGACAGACTTGTTGAGTCTGCTGAGATCCAATATTGGTCTCCAGTCTCCGTCTTTTGGGGACCAAAAGAACCTTGAGTAGATTCCGGCTCTGAATGGTCTATTGTGACTGGCTGAATGGCTCTTTTTTGCAGTAGTTTTGCGATCTCTAACTCTGCAATGTCCCTTAGACCGGGTGGTACATCTGGAAGGGAACTTGAGGGGAAGGGACTTTCCTCGAAAGGAATTATGTAACCCTTGGATATGATCGACTGTACCCATCTGTCTTGAGTGAGGGAATGCCAGGCTTCTGGGTACAGTGATAATCTTCCCGACTGCCTCCAAGGAGGGACAGCCGGGCAACACCTCAGGGATGCTGAAAAGGCTTTTCAGGAAGAGACTCCCTGTTGCCCTGGTTCTTCGGACCACCTCTGCCTCTAGAGCGGCGTCTGTTGTTGTTACCCCCTCTGCCTCTAGGGGTAAACTGACCACGTGAATCCGGCGTGACTCCTTGGGATTTACGGAACCACATCTTCCCACCCTTCTGTCCTTTGGGATAAGGCCTAGAAGGGGTGGAAAACGGACTCCAACAGCAGAAAGAGTCTTGCCGTCCTGCTCACACCTGGTCAAGGTTTCCTTCACCTGAGGGCCAAACAAAGCTGACCCATCAAAGGGAGAATTTGTGAAGGACGCCTTAAAGGGATCCGCAAAATCACATAGCCGCATCCAGGCTTGGCGTCTAAGAGCCACACCTGTGCCTGCGGCTCTACCCATCAGCAGCATAAGATATTAGCCGCATGGAGGAGTTAGCAATGGAATTGAGGGTTCCTAGCTGCGAAGCAATCTTTTCTTGGGCCCCTGCAGCTGTAGGATCCTGAACTACTTCTCCCAGCTCCTTCAGGATATCTCTGGAGTCTGGTGAAGTGACAAAGATAATTCAGCATAGCAAAGGTCGCTGAGGAAAACATCCGCTTGCCGTACCTATCCATGGTCCTAGAGTCCTTATTAGGAGGATGGACGGGCACGGAAGGATCTGCAAGTTCCTTTTTGGTGGCCGCAGCCACCACCATGGCATCAGCGGGACACCCTTTGTAAGGAATTGTTTGTCACTAGGGGCAGTTATAAATTTAGAAGGCCTCCTAGGGACTGGCTCTACAGAGTCAGGAGCTGTCCACGCCTTCGTGCTATAACCTGCATAAGGGGGTCGAAGGCGGAGACACCCAGGAGGTGGAGGGCCGAGATCCAAACGCCTCTAGGTATACTGACTCATCCTCAGAGGGATTGTTGGAGGCCAGTTTCCTCTGTTTCAGAAGTTCTAGGATGTCTGAGAAGGAGACATCCTCAGAGGATCTAGGGGATCCCTCTGACTCATCAAAGTCAGTATCCGAAGTGACAGACTCAGGGGAGTCTACATGCTTCCTCTTACAAGTCCTCTTCCTAGGAGGATCTCAAACATCAGGAGAATCCGGAAGAGGGGAAATTCCCAATGGGGAAACCTGAGGCGGAGGATCTCTGGGTCCTGTAGCAAGAGAAGTGGCAGAGATGTCAACAGGTACAATAGAGGGAGGAGCTACGGGAAGAGACTGCTGACTGATACCAGTGGCCAGTACACTCTTCATCACCTCGAATGCTCCCTCCCAGGCAGGTCCGAGAGACCCGCTCAAGAGCTAGGAACTCCAGGGGCCACCGAAGGGAAGTCTCCGAGGCAGATGTCGGAGCCGAGCTCACCAAGGCCGAGGCTCCAAGGGGAAGAGCGGGTTCGGACAAGGGTCCGATGCCACTCACCTCGGAGGAGACCATGGAAGCCCGACCACGAATCCCTCTAAGGAAGAGGAGATAAGAGTAGGGGCTGAAGGAACAGAAGGGGTATCCGTCCTCCAGCCGTAGCAGTAACCCTGCCCGAAGACTCCAACTCCAAACTCTGGGGTAGAGTTGAAGGAGGAACTGTAACGGGGTGTGGACCAACAGTCGCCTGCTGAGACGGACTGTGTAGCATTTGGGCCAGTACCTGTGACTTGAGCAATCTACTGACCACTCTCTCTAGGTCATGGTCTGACAACCTGGATGACCTTGAAGATCGGCTCCGATGGCTCCGCTCCGATAGAAGAGGGAGGTATCGGCTCCAAGGAAGGAGACCTCGACCTCTTCCTGGAATGGGTCATCGGAGCCGATATTATTGATCCTGTCGGCACCGATTTCGGAGCCGGCAGAACGCCGATGTATCGCCCCCAGCCGGAGCCGATACAGCCACCAGAGTAACGGTGTCGGAGCCGATCGGAGCAGACACCGATGCCTGTGCCACATGGGTGTCGGAGCCGATCGGAGCCGACACCGATGCCCGCGTGGGTGTCGGAGTCGGAACCGACCCCACAGTGGTCAGCAGATTCGGCACCGATAGCCATCGGCGCTGAAGGCTTAGTAGATCAGAATCGGCTCCAGCCGGATCTCGACTGTCGGAGCCGAGGCCACAGGCTTAGAAACAGAAGCCTGGGTCTTGGCAGATTTTGTTGATTTTGTGGGGCCGACTTAGCCGGAGAGCCCTCCGAGAAGACCCCTCAGAATCAACTTATTCTCTCCTGCAGGACTCTCTGGCTGAAGGAGTGACAAATAGGACACAAGTCCTGCAGGTGAAGAGGGCCTAAACAGTACAAGCAAGAAGTGTGACCCTCTGTCAGACACATCTTCTGACAGCACGAGTCACACTTCTTAAAATCTGAAACCCTCTCTTTAGACATGGTGCCCAAAAACACACACACACCAGTCCAATTAAATTAAATTAATCCCAAAAGGATATAGTAAATTAAACCAACACACACACCCTAACAGGGGGATGGGAAAGGAAATTAACTGACTAAAAAATTTAAAAGAGACAGGGATTTCTGTCAGAAAAATAAGTTTAAAGTTAAACTATCAAATATAAAAGTTTTAAGTAAAAGGGGCTTAAATGTCACAAAGTGAATTACTTACCAGGAGCTGGTAAAGAGAAGACCTCCCAAGCGAAGCGGCAAACGAGATCTGGGTACTTCCTGCCTTGCATCATGGGATATGGGGCTGCCTCGAGCTGGTAAAAGGAGTTCTCGAGCTAAAGCAAGTGCCGAGTCGGAGCCGAGGGATCGGCTCCGAACCCATCAAGCAAGAATGAAGGCGAGATTGACAACTTAACATCAAACATTTACTTATTAAAGTGTCAACTCCATTGATGTCAGATGGGCAGATTGTAACAAAACTAAAATAAAAATATACTGCTTTGTCTCCTCTATGAAAATGTCAAATCAAAGTCAGCCACTACAAGTCTTCCCTTAAGTAATAGTGGCTTTATACATGAATAATAGGTCATGTAGCAATCATGTGTGGAGTTAAGAAATGTATATGGAACTTATTTTTAATCATAACAAAAAAATCAGGGCTTAGAAGAAGAAAAAAAAAACACCAGCTGTTCACATTCAGTTCAACTAAAATAAATATTTATTATGCCTCTGAGCAAGTTGAGAAACACAAGGATAATAAATTCCCAGACCAGAATAACTTAGCTCTGATAAGAGCCTGCAGATAAGAAAATACTGTACATCCTGACTATTTTCCTGATGACCCAAGCCCAGAGAGTATTCACTTGGTAGGTGGTCCTCATGTTTGCCTCCTTCCTTATCAATATTACCATCACAATCTGCCATTTGAGACTGTTTCCTTCTCTTCTACTTTATTGGGTAAGCTATTCCAGCATGGGTCCATGCTGTTCGTGAAGAACATTTTCATTAACACCCTACTGTGCCTCTTGTCATTGAAACTTTCTCTAGTGAAAAATAATATTAGTATCTTAGTTACTTTATTAAAATATTTTAAAACCCAAAAGACAGAACTCTAACTGTACTGAAAGGAACACAGACAGTTCATTTATTTGCCTTCTTGTGCTAATTTAATAATGACTACTAATCACAGATACCTGTTTTAATAATAAGTTGGAAGGTACATTAAGACTCAGTAGTCACACAATATGCAGGCAGTGATTGAAGGAATTACAGCCAAGTACATAGGATGTAGTTCATTGACAGGCTGTTATTTTTAGTTAATGCATTTCACTAAGCTTTCCAGTTCTCTCAGTGACATCCAGACAACTCATTTTCATCATATGTAAATTGCTCTCATATGGGTCTATATTATCAGAGTAAAACTCCTTTTGAGCGAATACCAAAACACTGACACGAATTGCACGAACCTCGAGAATACTGAACGCACTAAACCATGAAATTTTAAATCTCGAACTGTCATAGTCGGCCAACCCCACCACCTGCTACATACTACCTACCAAAACAAAATAAATAAACCACATACATACACTAACCATACCCTACTTCTAACCCTAAAGTAAAGCACCAAAACCCTACTTCTAACCCTACACTAAACCCCACATACACAACTATCTATGCTATATCCTTAACCCCTCCCTAAACCTAAGGTCCGTAACTACCGCACACTTCCCCTACAAAAATATAAACAAACAAAATAAATAATCCACATACATACATTTACCAAAACCCTACTCCTAACCCTATACTAAATCTTACATACATTAACTATCTATGCACTTACCTTAACCCGCACCCTAACCCTAAGGTCCATAACTATTGCACACTTACCTTATGGAGCTATACCACAGACGGGCCAACCATGGTAATTCAACATTTCCAAATTCATGGTTTTGGATGTTTGCTGTAATGCTGGTTCGAGCAATACGTGTTGACATTTACGGATTCGTTTAAATGGACTTTCGCTCTCATAATAGGGAACCTCTCATATAGAAAGGATCCATACAAACAAAAACTGTAGTCTAGCTGAGGTCACAGCATTACCACCATACAGGAATTGCCACCTCCTCCTTATGCTGCTGATTTGTGTCAGTGGCGCAACAGGCAGCACACTCACCTTTGATGCTGAAAGATCAGAAGGTTCTGTTTTCTATTTCCACTTCAGGTGGTTGAATTATTGACAGTGAAGTGCAGTATTGAGGGGTGATTTGCTCCTGAGTGTGTGGTCTTTGGAATGAGATGTTAAACCAAGGTCTCATCTGTTTGAATTGTGAGTAGCTCAGGTGGATGAAAAAGACCCAGTGGCACTTATTCAAAAGAGTAGGGGAATTGCTGTGATCTGGCAAAATTTCCCTAGTAGTAGAAATACCACCTTGGGTCTCTAGTGGGACTAATCCAAAAGATAACAAAGGATAAATGAATAAATACATTTTCTGTCCATCCAAACATTTAATTTCTTTTTCCAGGTTCTTTTATGAAAGACACTATTAATTTAATACTGTCTATACCAAGATACTTAGTTATGAATTTCTATACACTCTTCTTCTTCTTCTTTTGGCTTTTCCTGGTTAGGGCTCGCCACAGCGGATCACCTGTCCGCTCATGATTGGCAGTGGAGTTTTATGGTGTTGAGTTGCCAGCCCGGCGCCCAACCTTCCACAGAAGGCACACACACACAAGCACTCATGCCTAGGGCCAATTTAGAGTGTCCAATTCACCTACAGCATGTCTTTGGGATGTGGGAGGAAACCGAAGCACCTGGAGGAAACCCACACAGCGGACATGCAGACTCCACACAGAAGGCACCCCAGCCGTGGATCGAACCAGAGAACCTCTTGCTGTGAGGCGACAACGCTAACCGCTGCACAACCGTGGCCGCCCATGAATTTCTATACACTGCTCTTCAGTCACTACTCTTCAGTTATCATCTTCTGGCTCAGGAATCCTGCATCTCTGTACCTACAATCTGTGTAGTCAACCAATGTGAGTCCGCTCTACAGTACGACTTACAAACAGACATACTGTATTCCAGTCTGTTTATTCCATTTAAAAGGTATGTCACCATCTTACAATGTTAGATATGAGCTCGGGGCCTTAGTAAAGGCCATATGAGAGCACTGTTCCAGTAGTCCATGGTCAAGGCAGGAAGACCTCAGCCACCCCCCCCCCCCAGAAAAAAAAAACAATACCTACTTTAAATTCTTCTACAGAATTAGATCCTTTAATTTGTAGTTGTAATTTATTCCATATCCTTGACTCCCTTACCTGATAGAAATTACCCATGATACTGGTATTGAAGTTATTAATTTCCAAACCAATCTCTATTTCAGGTACCTATGATCCACCAACCTAATGTCTAATGCCGCTATAAAAATATAATTCTGTAAACTTCAGAATGCACAGTTTAAATAACCACAAAGCAGTCAGTAGCAAACAGAAAACAGTTACTGAACTTGAATAATTTCACTGTTACATTATCTTTGAATATATTCCAGTTTCTTTATATCAGTTGTTATGTAAACACAAATGCAAGAACAGTACCGAATCTGTGGTCTTACCAGGGATTTGGACTATGGTAAAAAGAAGTTATGTCTTACCATAACGTTCCATCTGTATTGTTGATTCTCGTTCAATTCTTACGCATGGGTATCGGTTCCGAGCTCGGAACCGAGCCGGCCATTTTCCAAGCTCGCATCAGCTTCAAACTCTCGAGCTAAACTCTTACTCACAATCCCCCTCTCCCTGTTACCTCAGATTGAGTTTGCAAGTTAAAGAAGGTAGAGGCTACCTCTGGTCAAATAACCTAAGAGAACTGGATGGTAAGATCCACTAGAAACCACAGGAGGGGGAAGGAGGGAGGGTCGTAATGACTGAACGAGGATCAACAATACTTTATCTGATATTGTTAATCCTCGTTCATTCCTTACGTATGGGACAGAGTCCCCAGCTACCTCTATTCCTGGGAGGCTCTCATGGAAGGACATTCCTGAGCACCATAGAACCAAAAGATGCTCTTCCCCTGGAGGCCAAATCCAATTTGTAATGATTGATGAAGGTATGAGGCGTAGCCCAAGTTGCAGCTGCACAGATGTCATGTAAAGAAGCTCTGGCATGGAAGGCAGCAGAAGTTGCCACCGACCTTGTTGAATGAGCTTTCATGGTAGTAGGCAATGAGATATTACGTTGTGTGTAAATAAAGGTCACACAGTCCTTCAACCATCTAGCTAATGTGTCCAGAAAAGGCCAAAAATAACTGGTCAGATTTACGAAAGGGTTTAGTCCTGTTCAAGTAAAAATGGATTTTCCTGTGTATATCTAGGGTATGTAGGCAATACTCTCCTCTGTTTGAATGATTGGGAAAGAAAACTGGCAATTTAATAGCTTGATTAATGGATATTTCAGAGATCACTTTAGGCAGAAATGACAGATTAGTTCTCAGAGACACTCTATCTCTGTGAAAAATCAAGTATGGACTCTTGATACATAAAGCTTGAAGTTCAGAAATACATCTGGCAGAAGTAATAGCGACCAAAAACAAGGTTTTCCATGACAAATACTTGAGGTCTCAAGAAGAGGCTGGTTCGAAAGGTGCCATTGTCAGAGCTTGTAGAACTAATGATAAATCCCATGGTTGAATAGGTTCTCTAAAAGGTGGCTTCAGATGATTCACACCTTTTATGAAGGTCTTGCACAATTTATGGGACATAAGAGACGAATGTTGCACACCCTCATGAAAATTAGAAATTGCAGCCAAATGAACTCTAATGGTACAGGCCGATAGACCCGATTGAAATAGGTCGGCCAGATAGTCTAGTATTATCGACACTGGTGCTGAAAAGGGGTCTACTTGTTTATCTTTCAGCCAACAGGTAAATTTTTTCCACTTGCTCAGATAAGTAATTCTAGTGGAAAACTTATGAGAAGCAATGAGAATATCACGTACCAGTAAAGAAAGGTCATTCTGCCTGGCAATCAAGGGAATTGGAGTAGCCAAGCCGTTAGCTTTAGGCTGTTCAGGGTGGGATGAATCAGGTTGTGTGGGTGTGAGATCAACTCCGGGGTTGGATGGAGCATCCATGGTCGATCTGGTAGGTAAGGCCAAAGGAAGGGGAACCAAATCTGTTGAGGCCAATATGGTGCTATGATGATCACGTTGCTCTTCAACTGCCAGGCTTTCTTCAGAAACTGGGGAATGAGGGGAAAGGGTGGAAAAGCGTAAAGAAGACCCAAGGGCCAATCGTGGACTAGAACATCCCTGGGTGACTGTCCCGGAGGGGGAATCAGGGCGAAGTAGTTACTGCATTTGTAGTTGGGCGGGGATGCAAAGAAGTCACAGCAAGGACGGCTCCAGTGGTGGAAGATCTCTGCCGCTATCAAGGGATTCAGGAACCACTTGTAAGGTTGAAGAATGCACCTGCTGAGTCTGTCTGCTATCACGTTGGAACTCCCGGGAATGTGCATTGCTAGAAGAAAATGGTTGGCAGCCATCGCCCATTGCCATATCCTCATGGCCTCTTGAAAAAGGGGGTAATATTTGGTTCCACCTTGCTTGTTGATGTACCAGACCACTGCCATGTTGTCTGATTGAAACATAATTGTCCCAGACGGCAGCATGGGATGGAATGCTTGCAATGCCAGAAGCACCGCCCTCAGCTCTAGAACATTTATATGCAGATGGGCTTCCAGTTGGGACCAAGTGCCTTGGACTGTCTGTCTCTGACATATCCCTCCCACCACATCAGGGAGGTGTCCGTGGTCACTGTGGCCTTGGGTTGCTGGGGGGAGAAGGGGCGAGACCATTGTGAGAGATTGTGTGTCATCCACCAATTTAAATCCTGTTTGCACCTGTGGGTTACTCAAATCATTGCTGAAAGAGGATGCTGAAAAGGATACCATTGGGTGAGCAGTAGCAATTGTAGAAGCCTCGTGTGAAACCTGGCCAGGGGAACAATGGTGGTGGAGGCTGCCATGGAACCCAACAGCTGTAAAACCGAGTGAGCCATGGATTTTTCCTTTGAAAGGATTGGAATTAGTTGTTGCTTTATCCTTAGAATTCTGTGCTCTGGAATAGTAGCTCTGCAGTTTTTTGTGTCCAAGATAATCCCTATGAATTCTGTCGACTGAGATGGGGTGAGATTGGATTTCTGCCAGTTTATGGTTATGCCTAGCCTTTGAGCAGTGAGGAGAGAGTATGCCAGGGCTTTTTCCAGTAGATGTCTGGTGGGGGCGGAAATGAGACAGTCATCTAGGTATGGAAACACCTGAAATCCTTGAAGTCACAAGTGAGCTGTGACAACTGCCATGCACTTTGTGAACACTCTGGGGGCTGTAGAGAGTCCGAAGGGCAGTACTCTGAACTGGTAGTGACTGGCTCCCGCACAGAAGCGCAGAAATCTTCTTGATGGCCTGTACCCTCTCAAAGCATTTTCTAACTTTGCTTGATGATTTATCAGTATATAACTAGCTGAAATTAGAAGTTATGTCCTTACCATAACGTTCCATGTGGAGTGTTCATCTCGCCTTTGTTCTTACACCTGGGTTCGGAGCTGATCCTCGGCTCCGTGTCGGCCGCTTGGCAAAGCTCTGCATCGAGAAGAAGCTCGAGACCAACCTAACTCCCACAATCCCCCTCTGCCTTTACCTCAGATCTAGTTTGCAAGCAAACCAGAAGTCAACAGAGAGAACAACACATTCATGCCAAGAACAACATAGCTGAAAAACATATATATATATATATATATATATATATATATATATATATATATATATATATATATATAAACAACTGCTGAAGGCAGAAGCAGGAAAAAACAAACCAGACACCTAAACTGAACGTTCTTCCTGAGGGTGGGAGGGTGGGAATGTAAGAACAAAGGCGAGATGAACACTCCACATGGAACGTTATGGTAAGGACATAACTTCTAAATGTGAGAGTGTTCAATCTCGCCGTTTGTTCTTACACCTGGGTAGCGTCCCTAGCTCCATGTTCCTGAGGAACTCACGGGAGAACGTTCCTGAGCACAGTGGAACCAAAGGTTGCCCTGTCCCTAGAAACCCTGTCTACTTTGTAATGAGAAATTAATGTATGTGGTTTAGACCAAGTGGCAGCCGCACAAATAGTGTCTAACGGTAGGCGAGCTGCATGAGCCAGAGATGTAGATACTGATCTTGTAGAGTGCCCTTTGGGCTTGACAGGTAAAGTTTGCTCCGAAGCAGCATAAACAAAAATAATGCAATCAGATAGCCATTTGGAAAGGGTTCGTTTCGTAACTGCCATACCCTTCCTGCTGTCTGCAAAGGCTATAAAAAGCTGGTCTGTTTTTCTGTGATCCTTTGTTCTATCCAAGTAAAATCTGAGTTGTCTATGAACATCCAACTTGTGTAACATATATTCCAACTTATTGGAGTGGTTTTTGAAAAAGGTAGGGAGCTCAATGGACTGATTAATGTTATTAACGGAGCAAACTTTAGGAAGAAAGGACGGATTAGTGCGAAGAGATACTCTATCAGAGTGAAAGATCAAATAAGGGTGTTTAACGGAAAGAGCTTGAAGCTCCGATACCCGTCTGGCCGATGTAATGGCCACCAAAAAGAGGGTCTTCCATGACAAATATTTCAAAGGACAGGAAGAGGCTGGTTCAAAGGGTGGTAGCATCAGCTGAGATAAGAGAAGGTTTAAGTTCCAAGGTGATGTAGGAGTTCTAACTGGTGGTCTAATATGGAAAGATCCTTTCAGAAAGGCCTTACAAAGTCTGTGAGCCATAATAGGAGCCCCACATTCTTCCACATGAAAGTTTGAAATGGCAGCCAATTGCACTCTCAAAGTGGCAGGAGAAGCTCCTTGGTGGAACAGTTCGGTCAAAAACTCCAAGATCCTATTCAAAGGAGCTATCACGGGGTCCAATTGTTGTGTATTTGCCCAGTGCACAAAACGCTTCCATTTACTGGTGTAAGTCTTTGTAGTGGAAGCTTTATGAGAAGCCACTAGTATATTCTGAACTGCAGGGGAAAGAAGATCAGACCTGGCTAAGTAGGGAAGCGGAGCAGCCAAGCTGCTAGTCTGAGGGAGAGTAGCGACGGGTGGGGAGCCCCTGACGAGTGGGTCAGTAGATCCGGCTCCGGGTCCAGGATCCAGGGTTCCCAAATTCGGTGTGCCAGAAGAAAGGGTAACCAGATTTGACGAGGCCAGAATGGGGCAATGAGGATAATCGTCCTTTGCAGGTTGTTGGCTTTCTGCAGAAACTTTGTAATCAGGGGGAAAGGGAGGAAAGGCGTAAAGAAGACCTGGGGGCCAATCGTGAACCAGAGTGTCCCTGGGGACTTCCCCTGGAGGGGGTAATAGGGCAAAATAGCTTCTGCATTTGGCGTTCATTGGAGACGCAAAGAGATCGCAGGAAGGCTGGCCCCACTTGCGAAAAATTTCCTTCGCAACTGACTGTTTGAGGGACCACTTGTGAGGTAACAGGATAGCTCTGCTCAACCCGTCGGCTATGACGTTGGATAACCCCGGGATGTGCGTTGCTATCAGAAAGCGACCCGTGGACTCCGCCCATTGCCAGATTCTCATGGCCTCTCTGCATAGCTGATAAGACTTGGTTCCCCCTTGCTTGTTTATGTACCAGACTACGGACATGTTGTCCGTCTGAACTGCAATTGTCCCTAGAGGAAGAAGGGGAGCAAAGTGTTGCAACGCTAGAAACACTGCCCTCAACTCTAGAACATTGATGTGCAGATTGTACTCCAAATTGGTCCATTCGCCTTGGACTGTCTGTCCCTGAAAGATGCCCCCCCACCCTATCAGGGAAGCGTCCGTGGTCACCGTAGCTGTCGGCGTGGGTAGCACAAATGGTCTTCCGCTGGAAAGATTGCAAGTCCGGAGCCACCAAGCCAGGTGTGATTTGCATATGTTTGTGATGTGAATTTCATGTGTCAGGGGTAACTGTTGGAACGACCATTGTGCAAACAGTAGCCATTGAAGAACTCTCATGTGCAGTCTTCCCAAGGGTATCGCAATGAGAGAAGCTGCCATGAGACCCAAAACCTTCAGAACCAGTTTCGCTGGGGATTTTCTGGATGACAGAAGAAGAGATATATGGTTTTGTAGTGAGGCTATCCTTTCTGGAGGAAGCCTTAGAATTAAACAACGCGTATCCAATTCTGCTCCTATGAATGAGATATGCTGTGATGGCTGTAGTAAAGATTTTTCGAAATTTACGGAAATTCCGAGATGAACACAAAGTTGTAGTGTGTAATACCTGGCCTGAATCAGTCGACGCTCGGTGGTGGCAGAAAGGAGCCAGTCGTCCAGATACAGAAACACCTGGAATCCCAGGCGTCTCAAGTGAGACGCTACCACTGCCATACATTTGGTGAAAACCCTGGGGGCTGAGGTCAGACCAAAGGGCAGGGCTCGAAACTGAAAGTGACTGGCTCCCAGCCGGAAGCGCAAGTGATCCCTGGACGCCCTGGCCATTTTGATGTGGTAGTATGCATCCTTTAGATCTATTGAGCATATCCAGTCGTCCTTCTGTAAGAATGGAAGGATCGATTGAAGCGTGACCATCCGGAACTTTTCTTTCTTGATGAAGGTATTGAGTTTGCTTAGGTCCAGAATCGGCCTCCAGTCCCCTGTCTTTTTTGGAACTAAAAAGAACCTTGAGTAAGTTCCGAATCCTCTTTGGTCCGCTGGGACTGGTTGGATGACTCTTTTTCTAGCAGCTTTGAAATTTCTATAGCTGCAGGGCCTCGCAGATGGGGCGGCACATCTGGGAGTCTTTTCTGCGGAATTGGGGGCAATAGGAAGGGAATTCTGTAACCTCTGGTAACAATGGTTTTTACCCAATTGTCTGATGTAAGACTTTGCCAGGCCTGAGGGTATAAAGCTAAGCGACCCCCGACTGCCTCCAGAGCAGGACAGTCGGGCCTCCTCTCAGGAGTGCTGGAAAGGTTTCCCAGGGGGTGTATCCCTGTCACCTTGGTTTTGCGGACCCCCTCTGCCGCCAGGGCAACGTCTTCCACCTCTGCCCCCTCCTCTGCCTCTAGAGGGGGCATCACCCTGTGTGCCTGGGAAAGAGCCTTGGGGTTTTCAAACCACATTTTTCCACCACATAGCCCTTTGGGGTACGGTCTGGATGGGGTGGAAAAACGGACTCCGACAGCAGAGTCTTTCCCTCTTGCTCACACCGGGTAAGGGTCTCCTTTACTTTGGGTCCAAAGAGAGTGGCACCATCAAATGGGGCATTAGTAAAGGAAGACTTGAAGGCTTCCGCAAAGGAACATAAGCGCATCCAGGATTGTCTACGAAGAGTAATCGCTGAAGCCGCTGCCCTACTCGATCCTTCGGCTGCGTATGAGATCAGCCTCATGGACGAGTTTACAATAGATGTAAGGGTATTGAGATGTGCTGTAACTTTCTCCGAGACAGCAGCATCTGTAGTACCCTGGAGTGTATCTCCCAACTCTTTGATTAGATCCCTCTGTAACCATGTGAAGTGGGTCAAATAGTTCAGGGATCGCATAGAAAAAGCCGCTGAACTAAAAATGCGCTTCCCATACCTGTCCATAGTCCTAGAATCTCTGTTAGGCGGATGGACAGATGAGGAAGATTCAGACATCTCCTTTTTCGTGGCCGCTGCCACCACCATAGCGCCCACTGGCACTCCCTTTGTCAGATAAGCCTTATCTTGGGGGGCAGTAATATATTTATTAGGCTTTCTAGGGACTGGCTCCACCATGTCAGGTGCTTCCCATGCCCTTCGAGCAATCAATTCCATCAACTCATCGAAGGGCGGAGTAACCCAGGAGGAGGAAGGGCAAGCACCGAATGCCTTCAGCAAAACTGACTCATCCTCAGAAGGGGGAAGGGATTGCCAATCACCTCTCTGCTTTAGGATCTCCAGGATGTCAGAAAAGGAGACATCCTCTGAGGGTGATTTTGGGGACCCTTCTGACTCATCCAAGTCAGTGTCCAATGTCAAGGATTCTTGTGGAGAATCCAAGTGTCTCCTCTTACACAATCTTTTCCTTGGAACTTCCTCGGGGGGGGACATCCGATGAAGCCTCCGAGGAAGAGGGGGCACCCTCTAGGGGTGGCTGAGACACTGCTGCTCGACGCTTAGATGTAGCCGTGGGTGCAGAGGAGGATAACGGTCCTTTATGGGAAGGAGAAGCTGTTTCTGCTGAAGTGGTTGTCTGAGTAGACAACACCTTCCTCATGAGGTCGAAGGCCCCCGGGTCCCGAGTCGAGGCATCCCCCGGTTCCGAAGAAATCGGAGGAATCCCCGAGACAGGCACCGAGTAGACAACACCTTCCTCATGAGGTCGAAGGCCCCTGGGTCCCGAGTCGAGGCATCCCCCGGTTCCGAAGAAATCGGAGGAATCCCCGAGACAGGCACCGAAGGTATCGACCCCGAGGACGGAGCCAAGTCGATCCGAGCCGAGGCTCCGAGAGGGAGTGTCGGAACCGAAACATCGGTCCGACTCTCAGTCCCGGACCCAAGGATGGATCTTCGGCTCTGAGACTCCGGTACTGGGTCCGACGGAGTCGAGGTGAACGGTGCCAACCGAGAAAAAGACGGTTCCGGCACTGAGGGCTCCACAATCACCAGATCAGCCTCTCCCAGCTCCGAAGACTGGATAGGCCTCGGAGGAGGAACAGGTGGAGATAAGGGAAGGCCTTCGAGTCTCGACACCAACTGGGAGGAGACAGGGATGAGTTTGGACAAGGCCGTATTCTCCATCAATTTCTGCACCACGCGGTCTACATCGGTGTCGGACAGGGGCCTGGAAGAACGCGTCGAAGGAATCGAAGACGGAGCCGACCTCAAAAGAGCCGGAGGAGGAAGCTCCATCACCGGTTCCAAGACTCGAGGCTCGGTAACTGACAACAGTTCAACACTCGGCCCCGAAGTCTGTGGAACCGGTGATCGAACTTTTAATGAAGAGCTCGGAGCCGATGACCTGGGCTCTGACGTCTTCGATTCCTTGGAGGATTTGGATGTCTGGTCTGATGCATCCAGAGCCTCTTGGAATGCAGGCTTCAAAAGGCCCCTATCCATAAGTTTCCTGCGCCTATCTGTTATGACCCTTCCACTGAAAGAATGACAGATGGAGCAGTCTTCTTGCAGATGGAGAGGGCCAAGACAGTAGACGCAGGAACTATGATTGTCTGTGACAGACATCTTCTGTCCACATTGGCACCGTTTGAAGCCTGATTTTGCTTTTTCAGACATGTTACAAAGTCAAATCCAGTCAACAGTGAAATAGCCAGTACAATTGTCCAATCCAGTAAAACTTGTCCAATCCAGCAAAAATTTGTCAAATCCTGTACAATAGTCAAATCCAATAGTCAAATCCAGTAAAGTTAAAGGGTGGGGTAGGCCCCGAGGGAATAACTCTAATAAAGTATATAAAAACTATATACGGAACCGAGAAACCCTCGATACACTACTGACACACACACACAGTCAACTTTAAGAAAATGTTTTATAAGAAAAATATAAGAAATATAAGAAATAATTAATCTTAGCTTTGAGGTGGTCCGAGCTCATCAAAAATGATGCGAACATTGCAGCAGCAAACTAGATCTGAGGTAAAGGCAGAGGGGGATTGTGGGAGTTAGGTTGGTCTCGAGCTTCTTCTCGATGCAGAGCTTTGCCAAGCGGCCGACACGGAGCCGAGGATCGGCTCCGAACCCAGGTGTAAGAACAAACGGCGAGATTGAACACTCTCACATCGGGCATCTTTACCCCGTTTCAGTCATACTGTTTCTAAAACATTCTCTTCCTTTTGTCATTAAGTGCAAATTATCCCCATTTGTTTTGAGTTGGGTCTACATCTGGCTTCTCAATTTTACTGCAAGTATTCAACACAGATGTTTTCATAGGTCGTTATGGAAACCAGAAAAACTGGTGTCACCACTTCTATGTTTGATGCTACTCTAATTACTGTAATAAAATAATTCATGTAGGTTAATATTAAAAGACATTAACTGTGGGTAAACTATGCAGTCCCTGGTTTGTAGTCCATAGTTTGGTACAGTTGGCGCTTAGTAATATACTGTTAGCCATAAAAAAAAAAAATGGTTTCTAACATGCAGTGGATATGATCAAATTAGAAGTTATGTACCTACCATAACGTTCCATGTTAGTTGTCTTCTCTCGCCTTCTTTCTTGCTGGATGGGTTCGGAGCCGATCCTCGGCTCTGACTCGGCACTTGCTAAGCTCGAGAGTCACTTTTACCAGCTCGAGGCAGCCTCATATCCCATGATGCAAGGCGGTGATTACCCAGATCTCGTTTGGTATCTAGAGGAAAAACTGCCCATAAACTTTCCACAAAGGAAAGAAGAACAACTAACCTGAGAAGGCTGTAAGGGGAACCCAGGTAATTAAGGTCCAGAGCTAACTGGTGTCCAAGGAAGAACAATCTCCGAGAGAAAAAGGAAGTTCAAGGTCTGTCCAGGCTAGGGGGACAGGAGGGAGGGACGCAAGAAAGAAGGCGAGAGAAGACAACTAACATGGAACGTTATGGTAGGTACATAACTTCTAAATGTTAAGTTGTCAATCTCGCCTTCATTCTTGCTGGATGGGACCGTCCTAGCACCTCTATCCTGGGTGGCTCAATGGAACAGACTCTTGAGAACTGTGGAACCAAAACTTGCCCTGTCCCTGGAGGCCAAATCCAATTTGTAATGAGAAACGAAGGTATGAGAAGTGGCCCAAGTGGCTGCTGCACAAATAGTGTCTAAGGGTAGTCTAGCCTGAAAAGCTGTAGATGTGGCTAGACCTCTTGTAGAATGTGCTTTAGGTTTTGAGATCAGTTGTTTGCCCCTAAGCTGATAAATGTCAGAAATGGTGGAAGACAGCCATCTGGATAAGGTCACTTTAGAAACAGGGAGACCTTTTTTATTTTCAGCATAAGAAAGAAAAAGCTGATCAGACTTCCTAAATTGCTTTGTTCTGTCCAAGTAATATCTGAGTTGGTGATGAACATCTAGGTAATGCAATCTTTGTTCCGCCCTGTTAGAATGATTGGGAAAAAATACAGGAAGATCAATGGATTAGTTTAAATATGTCTTAGAAGCAACCTTGGGCAAAAAGGATGGATTGGTTCTTAAGGATACTCTGTCCTTGTGGAAGACCAAGTAAGGGGGACGAACACAGAGGGCGTGAAGTTCAGACACTCTCCTAGCCGAGGTAATAGCAACTAGAAAAAGTGCCTTCCAAGAAAGAAATTTTAATGAGCATGTAGCAGCCGGTTCGAAAGGGGGAAGTATCAAGGATGCCAGCACTAAATTTAGGTCCCACTGTGGTGGAGGATCCCTAACAGGGGGTTTAAGAAGGAACACCCCTCTGAGAAAGGCTTTACAAAGTTTGTGAGACATAATGTTCTGGTCTGCAAATCCGACATGAAAATTCGAGATTGCTGCCAACTGGACTTTAACTGTGGAAGAAGAAGAACCGGAGTGAAAAGTTTCAGCTAGAAAGTCCAAAACTGACTGAATAGGGGCAGTAAAAGGGTCTATGTTCTTAGACTTTGCCCAAAAGGCGAAACGTTTCCATTTGCTAGAGTAAATCCTCCTGGTAGAGGACTTTAGAGAAGCTACTATGATATCTCTAACGGGGTTAGAGATCAAAGGAAGCCTGGCTAAGGAAGGAAGTGGAGCAACCAAGCGGTGAGGTTGAGGGAACGAATGGACCGGTGCAGTTGACCCGACTGGTGGGTCAGAAGATCTGGAACTGGGTCCAGATGCCAAGGCTGCACCAAGAGATGGAGATGAAGGAACAGGAACCAAATTTGTCGAGGCCAGTAAGGGGCAATGAGAATCAGCTTGGCTCTCAAGACGGTAGCTTTCTGGAGTACTTGAGGTATTAACGGAAAGGGGGGAAAAGCATAAAGAAGTCCCCGGGGCCAATCCTGGGGTAGAGCGTCTCTGGGGGAATGGCCCGGAAGTGGAAAGAGAGAGAAGAAGTCTGGGCATTTGCTGTTTTGGGGTGTAGCAAAAAGGTCACAGCATGGGCGACCCCACTTCTGAAAAATCTCTTCCACTATAGATTGTTTGAGAGACCACTCGTGAGGCATGAGTATAGCTCTGCTCAATCTGTCCGCTATGATGTTGGTTTTCCTGGGGATATGCATTGCTATCAGAAACCGATGAGAGGAGATCGCCCATTGCCAAAGTCTGAGAGCTTCTCGACACAAAGGATAGGACTTGGTTCCGCCCTGCTTGTTGATGTACCATACCACGGACATGTTGTCCGTGTGAACTGCAATTGTCCCTAAGGGAAGAAAGTCATTGAGGGCTTGCAATGTTAAAAGCACTGCTCTCATCTCTAGGACATTTATGTGCAGGTGGTATTCGAACGGTTGCCACGTGCCGTGGACCATCCTGCCCTGATAATGCCCCCCCCCACCCGATCAGGGAGGCATCCGACGTGACCGTGGCTACCGGGGCCGAGGGAACAAATGGTCTGCCCTGATGGACTAGGGGGGAAGAAATCCACCAGGAGAGATGGCTCTTGCAGGTTTGTGTCACAAGGATCTTGTGACACATGGGTAACTGTTGGAAAGACCATTGGGTAAACAACATCCACTGCAGGAGACGCATGTAAAAACGGGCCAGAGGAAGAAGTGTGATGGCAGCTGCCATAAGGCCTAACACTTTCAGAACCAACCTGGCTTGCACCTTTTTGCTGCAAAGGATCATCCGAACATGGTTTTGGATATCTAGGATTCTTTGGTTTGTTAGGTTTGCTGACATCTGAGTAGTGTCTAGATCTGCGCCTATAAAGGTAATAGATTGGCAAGGAGATAAGGAAGACTTTTCGAAGTTGACTGAAATCCCTAACTTGCTGCAGAGACGTAGTGTGTAATCCCTGGCCTGGAGAAGTTGATGCCTGGTGGTGGCTGAGAGGAGCCAGTCATCTAGGTACGGAAACACCTGGAATCCCTGACGTCTCAGGTGAGCCGTGACCGCTGCCATGCGTTTGGTGAACATTCTGGGGGCTGGTAGTGAGACCAAATGGCAGTGCTCTGAACTGAAAATGACTGGTCCCCAGCCGAAAGCGGAGAAACCTTCTGGAGCGTCTGTGGATTTTTATGTGATAGTACGCATCTTGAAGGTCTATGGAGCACATCCAGTTGTTTTTGCCCAGAAAGGGCAAAATCGATTGAAGTGTGACCATCCGAAATCTTGCCTTTTTGACAGACTTGTTTAGCCTGCTGAGGTCTAATATTGGTCTCCAGTCTCCCGTCTTTTTGGGGACCAAAAAGAACCTTGAGTAGATTCCGGATTGTAAATGATCTGTTGGAACTGGCTGGATGGCCCTTATCTCTAGAAGCTTTGAAACCTCTAGCTTTGCAATTTCCCTTAGACCGGGTGGAACGTCTGGAAGGGATCCTTTTTGAGGGAAGGGGCTTTTCTCGAAAGGTATTTTGTAACCCTCGGATATGATCGACTGTACCCATTTGTCTTGAGAGAGGGGAAAGCCAGGCTTCTGGGTACAGCGATAATCTTCCCCCGACTGCCTCCAAGGGTGGGCAGTCGGGCAACACCTCAGGGATGCTGGAAAGGCTTGTCAGAGAGAGGCTCTCTGCTGCCTTGGTTCTGCGGACCCCCTCTGCCCCTAGGGTGGCATCTGTTGTTATTACCCCCTCTGCCTCTGGGGGTAAACTGACCACGTGCGTCAGGCGTGACTCCCTGTGATTTTCGGAACCACATCTTCCCTCCCTTCTGACCTTTGGGGTAAGGTCTAGAAGGGGTGGAGAAACTGACTCCTACGGCAGAAAGAGTCTTGCCGTCTTGCTCGCACCTGGTCAAAGTGTCCTTCACCTGAGGGCCAAACAAAGTTGTCCCATCAAAGGGAGAGTTTGTGAAGGACACCTTAAAAGGGTCTGCAAAATTACAAAGCCGCATCCAGGACTGACGTCTGAGAGCCACTCCTGTGCCTGCAGCTCTACTCGCCCCATCGGCTGCATAAGGAATGAGCCGCATGGAGGAGTTGGTTATGGAATTCAGGATTCCCAGCTGAGAGGCAATCTTCTCTTGAGCCCCTGCCGCTGACGGATCCTGTACTACTTCACCCAATTCTTTGAGGATGTCTCTTTGAAGTCGGGTGAAGTGACATAAATAATTCAGCGAACGCATAGCAAAGGTCGCTGAGGAAAACATCCGCTTGCCATACCTGTCCATGGTCCTAGACTCCTTGTTAGGAGGATGGACTGGTACGGAAGGATCTGCAAGTTCCTTTTTGGTGGTGGCCGCCACCACCATGGCATCAACCGGGACACCTTTAGTGAGAAACTGTTTTTCAGTGGGGGCCGTGATAAATTTAGAAGGCCTCCTGGGGACTGGTTCCACCAAATCAGGAGATGCCCACGCCTTTCGAGCTATGACTTCCATGAGGGGGTCGAAAGGCGGAGACACCCAGGAGGTGGAGGGTCGAGATCCAAAAGCCTCCAGGTATACAGATTCATCCTCGGAGGGATTAATAGAGGGCCAGTTCCCCCTCTGTTTTAGGAGTTGAAGGATGTCTGAAAAGGAGACATCCTCAGAGGGGGATCTTGGGGACCCCTCCGACTCATCTAAATCGGTATCTGATGTCGTAGACTCAGGGAGTCTAAGTGCTTCCTCTTGCAGGTCCTCTTACGCGGGGGTTCTCCTGAAGGATCAGGAGAAACCTCGGAAGAGGAAGTTCTTCCCAATGGGGACACCTGGGGCGATGGATCTCTGGTTCCGGGAGCAAGAGAGTGGGAAGAGATATCTACAGGCACCGTGGAGGGAGGAGCTAAAGGAACGGACTGCTGACTGAGTTCGGGGGCTAGCACATTCCTCATCACCTCGAAGGCTCCCCTCCCAGAGAGGACAGAGAGCTCCCGCTCCGAAGAAACAGGAATCCCCTGCCCCACCGAAAGGGAAGGCTCCGAAGCAGATGTCGGTGCCGAGCTCACCAAGGCCGAAGCTCCGAGAGGGAGAACGGGGTCGGAGAAGGGTCCGATGCCACTCACCCCCCTGGAACCGACCAGGGAAGCCAGACGACCAGATCCCTCCAAGGACGGTCTCAAGGAGGAGATAGGAGTCGAAAACGATGGAGCCGAAAGGGGTGGTATCGGCTCAGAAGCAGCAATAGTCATGGTACCAATAATCTCCGGCTCCGAGCTCTAAAGGAGAGTCGAAGGAGGAATTTCTGGAGGGTGTGGAATAGCGATCGTCTGCTGAGACGGGCTATGGAGCATCTGGGCCAGTGCCTGTGATTTCAGTAGTCTACTCACCACTCTCTCCAAGTCATGGTCCGAGAGTCTGGAAGACCTTGAGGATTGGCTCCGATGGCTCCGCTCCGAAAGTAAGGGGGAGGCCGGAGCTGAGTGTATAGACTCCAGTGAAGGAGATCTAGATCTCTTCCTTGACGGAGCCATCGGAGCCGAAGAACCTTCGGATCCAGTTGGAGCCAATAGCTTGTCGGCTCCGAGCTGGGTTAGAGATGTGTCGGCTCCAGCCGGAGCCAACGCAGGCTTCGAAGCAAGGGTATCGGCTCCAGCCGGAGCCGACAAAGTAACCGAGGCCAGGGTATCGGTGCCGATCGGCGCCGATACTATAACTTCCGAGAAGGAAGGATCGGTTCCGGACGGAGCCGATCTCGACTCCGGTGGAGTCGGAACCAAGGCCACAGACTTGGATACTGAAGGCTGGGCCTTGGATGGCTTTAAGGGCTTCCCGGAGCCGGACTTAGCCGGGGAGCACTCAGGCTTGAGAAGACCCCTTAGGATCAATTTATTTCTACGTTCCTGCAGGACTCTCTGGCTGAAAGAGTGGCAAATAGCACAGGAGTCCTGCAGGTGTAGGGGTCCCAGGCAATAAATACAAGAAGTGTGACCATCTGTCAGAGACATCTTCTGACAGCACGAGTCACACTTCCTGAAACCTGAGACCCTAGTGTCTTTGGACATGTTTGAGCCCTAACACACACACACACCAATCAGTCCAAAAAATTGACACTGACTAAATAAAAACTAAGTACAGTGAAACAACAACACACACACACCTAAACAAATCCTGACAGGAACTGTGTGGGAGGGTAAGG